>NC_082367.1:300000-497500 GCF_027477595.1 Haemorhous mexicanus
GGAACACCACTGCCCAGGGAAGAATGGGATTTGACTTTGGCTTTTCATGCTGTTCAAGCAACATATTCAAGGTCTCCCTTTGCCACCACTGGAACCCATCTGGGTTCCCCATGATCCAGAAGAAATGAGTGCTTTTGAGCAAAATTTGATTTCTATTCAGAGGCTGTACCTGTGCCAGGTAGTGCTGGCCAAAGAGTCAGAGAGGGAAGTGGTGGGAGCTCTGTGCTGGCAGCTTTTGGAGCAGGGCTTGGCAGCATGGGCAGGGCAGGGGGCTGGCAGCATGGGGCTGGCAGAAGCCACCATGCTCCAGTAGTGTCCTTCCCTGCACAGATACTGTCTCCACAGCAGTTTTCCAGTCACAGGTCACCAGTGATGCACTGAGTGGACTGGTCTCCCCCAGGGGTCAAGTGTTAATGTGGGGAGAGACGCTGGAGGCAGGACTGGGGCAGAGGGAAGCTGCTTGTGGTTCCCTGGGGTTAAAGTTGGACTGTGCAGGAAGAGTTCAGCCTGGATATTTCACCCTTCCCAAGATGGAAGCTGCTGGGATAGGGATGTAGGTTCCTCCTGTGGGACCACCTCTCTCCAGAGGAGCAGAGGGGTGAAGAGAAGGAAAGAACCCACTGGGGACAAAAGTGGCAGCAGGGAGAGAAGAGAGGTCTTGGGGAGGAGGTTTTGGAGAAGAGCCCATGGCAGGGCAGGAGATGAGCAGGACCAAAAACTCAGAGCTTTTTCCCTATACCCTGGGAGAGGGTGGCTGTGGTGGCTCTTAGAGACCCATCTGGGATGGGGAAGAACAACAAAAAACAATATGAAAAAGAACCAACATCATTGTCTCTCTTTAAAGAGAGAAAAATTATATCTCGTGATAACTGGGCACCTCCTCTTGATTTCAGGGGAGGGAGGGAACCTGAATCCTTCTTTGAAGCTCTGGTAACCCTAGCAAAGCCTTCTCTGCTCTCTGCCACTTCAGCTGGGACTGAATCTGGGCAGGAGGGACCATGTGCATGGAGGAAGGAGGACCAGGCAGGGAGTGATCACAGCCAGGATCTGAGAGCAGAGAGAAGGAATGTTGTTATGGAGAGGCTGAAAGCTCGGGGTGGGGATGACTCATGCTGGAGAACATACAGCTGTTGGAACGGAACTTGGCACTGGCTCGCGGGCCTGAAGAGCCTGTCCCATTACCAGAGAGGGGAAAGAGGAGGCTCCACAATGGCTCTGACCTGGCAGAGGTAGCTGTTGACCTGTGCCGAAGGTGATGGGCAGAGAATGCTGCCTGCTAAAGCAGGGTCATGGCCTGAAGAGGTATTTTGGGCAGCAGAGCGTTCTCAGTAGTGAGATCCCCTCTGGCTGAGGAATGTGTATCTTGAGTGCTGAGGCTCCTCTGCTCTCCATGATGCTGCCTTGGGGAAGGAGAGTCAGAGCAGTGGGGCTGGGATGGGGCTGGACAGGTCAGCTGTGAAGGACAAAGCATGAAGCAGACCTAGTGACAGGGGAACTGTAGCAGGAGCAGGGCTGGCTACAGCTCCGTGGAGGGATGTTTAGAGATAGGAATTTGCTGAGTCATAGGAATTGAACCAGGAGTCCTCACTCTGGTCCTCCAGGCCTGCTTATCTCTCTGTGACCCCATAGGCTAGTTTCCCTAACCTTTACAATTGGTCAGTTTTCAATCCTCCCTAACCCTATAAAAGAGGCTGTCTTGGCCCATTTCTTTAGAAGAGCAGCTTAAAGACCCTTCACGAGACCCTCAGAATAAACCATCGTGGAACACTTTTAGCTGCCTTCTCCTCTCTCTCTTCGTCTGCCTTCCAGAAGCCACGGCCAGCCACAGCCCCTACGAGCAAGCTAAGAGCTGAAATCATAAAAGAGCTGATTTTTACTAAGAGCTGACAATCACTAAGCTTGCTAGGGGTCACGGCTGTGCCGCAGTCCGGCCTAGGGCACCCCAGCCTCCAGAGGGCTGAGGTACCCGGCCTTGAGACTGCTTGCCTGGGGCGCTTTAACCCTACAAGGGATCAGCTATCCGGCTAAGGAGCTAGCCCCTGTGGCTTCATTTTTATTTTACAGGGAACCAAGGCACTGAGCAGAGTTAAGCTCCCTGTGGGCTCCTTGGCCCATGGTCACGGTCTCCTCATGGTGGGAGAGGTGGATGTGGGGCCTGGAAGTGATTTCTGTCTGAGGAGTCAGACCACCATCCCTCCTGGGCTGCTGGCAGCTGATGGTTGTAGGGCACCAGGACTTCCATCCAACTTCCATCCAGAAGATGCTGCAGCAGCTTCCCCAGAATTCAAAAGGCTGGCACAGAGCTAAGGGGGAAAAACAGTCCCCCACATCCACTGGAGCCAGGACAGACAGAGAAGGAGATTTGGGCAAGGCATTAGGAGCAGAAGGGTGACTCAGCACCTTCTCAAAGTCACTTTCAGAGAGATGGTTTTTGTATGATGCCTAGAAGTAACCACAGCGCCAGATTCCTGGTGCTGTGGGCTGATAGCTCCATAGGCTGCTTCAGAGGTGGCCCCATTACTGGGGTAAGTGAAACAACTGTAAATACAAACAGACTTGTAATTAATCATGCTCTGTAAATGTGAAGTCATTATCTGTATGTCCCTGGAAAAGTAATTATCTCCAGTTTTTCAACAAGAACTTGGAAAAGCCTAAAGAGTTGAGTTCTGGAAATGTCATCCATCTCCATGTAGAAGAAAAGCTGCATATTTTCACATATTAATGCAAGTTAATAGAATGTACAAAATAAGGGAGATTTAATACGTCTCCAAAGCTGTAAGTTAAATGCCTCTTCTCTTCCCAGGGATTTATGAAAGTGTTTCGCAAACTTTTCCAGTATTGGACGCATTTTGTGGTACTGTGTTTAATTTTCTAGCCAGTGGACACAAGATGGGATCTGATTTACAGATCTGTCCTCCCCTGCCATGTAAAGCAATCCTTCCTTGCCTGACTGGGCTCATGGATGCAGAGCTCTGTGTAATGAATTCCTCTTTCCAAACCCAAATGTTTTCCAGTTGAAGGGAACATCAAGTTGACAACTTCAAGCCAAAGCACAGCTCTGTGAAGTTTTATGCAACTGAAAGTCCACAGAAACACACCCATGCTTGACCAAAAATATTTGGGAAGATGACATTGCCTGCTGCATTTACATTCCTGATGCTCCAGCAGCCACTTGACTAGAGGAAGAGCAAGAGGAGGAGGAGGAAAAGGAGGAGGAGGAGGAAAAGGAGGAGGAGGAGCAGGAAGCAAGAGGCTGCAGACCCGGGGGCAGCACTTGCCAGAAACTACTGGGCCATTGCATTTCTAGCTTGGACAATGCAGTGTTAGCACAGGCTGGGTAGGGCATCTGCACTAAAGTGGGTTTAAAGTCACCTTATGTCTCTAACACACACTATGAGCAGAGAGCTGCAGGGAAGGTGCTCGATCTTGTGTACACATACCCAGCACTCCGTGGGTGGCTCAGGCTGGGGTTAGTGCAGCCAGAATTAATTTTAAGCATTCAGGAGCATTCAGGAGAGGAGCTTTTGCTCTGGAGTAGCTGCATCTGGTCATCACTTGCTTTTCTTGGTCACACAAAGGACCAAGATCCACATCCTGATCGGGAGGGTGGACTGTCTCTAAGGATTATTCCAAAATGCACCAAAAGGCTCATCTTTCTATCTCTTCACCAGCTTTCGGAGAGTTTCTTGCATCAAAGTGTTTTGGTTTGTCATTTCAGTTATATCCTAAATTACTAAGCATTAGTGCTTGCTAATGTTGAAGTAACAGAAATAAAAGCTGAAGTATTTCAGCTAAAACTGGGATGAGATATTTTACAGAAATGCAATATTCTGAGATTGCCTTTTCATTTCAAAATGAGCCATAATATTTCCAGCTTCACATGCCTCTTTGTGGGGAGGAAATTTGGATTTTCATCCCTTTCTTGCTTTGCCGGAGCAGGCAGGAAAAGATTTGAGACAGGCTGGGCTCTCACTGGCAGCAGCTGTGTGAAACCTTGGGGCAGAGGGATCTTCCTGATGTCTGATCTTACAGGAGAAATGCCATGGGAATCCAATGAACCCATCAGGGCCAAATTTGAACAGTCACTGAGGGAAATGCATTTTAGACCCTGTTTAATCAAATTGCTGAACTTGTCTCTGCAGGAGCTCAAGAACAAGTTCAGAAGGGGCACACTACAATTGAGGGGAAAGAGCTTCATCGTCAGCTAACAAACGTGGTCAATGGGATGACGGGATGACATCTGCACTGCAGAAGCCCTCAAGGCATTGTTGCTCTGAAGTAATGAGCACACCAGGGAAGCACTGTCCTCCATCCATCCCGGACCCATGCCAAGATCCACACCTGAAAACCCCCCGTTCCTTTTTCCCTCCTTCACTAAATCACACCCTCATTAGCACCAGGTCTTCATTTGCAGCTTGCAGGGGGAAGGTGCTGTGCCCTAAAGGAGATATGAAACCACAGGGTCTGGCAGTGTCTCTGCTCTTTTTTCCCACAGTGGGACATGGAGCCATCCTGTACCAAAAGCCCCTTCCCAAAATGCTTCAATATCTGCTTGGGTGATGTAGAAGCTGAGTATCCCCAGTCCATCACATAAGGAAAACTGCACGACTCAGGTGCTTGGGTACCCATTGGACAGAAATGTCCCTTTGTCTGCCTCGATTCACAGACTTAGGACACATTCTGGCCCAGAACATTAAATGGCTGTTTATTGGCAATTCAGATACCTGAGCCCAGTGTTCCCAAAATACACCAAATATCCTCACTGAAATGATGTCTCTTGCCTGCCTGAACACCAGGTCTTCCAGCAGCCCTAGAGAAGGCTCTGGTTCTGCTACCAAGCTGCTAAAGTATTAGTGAAGTAAAAAAAAAAACAAACCCAAACCAGAATAAAAAAATCACGCAGTGCAATATCCACAGCCTTTTCTTGTGCTTTAAAGTTGGCTACTGAGGTCAGGCAGGATCAGGGGGAACCTGTGCAGTGCCTCAGCACTAACACATTTATCTGCTCCTTGGCCCATCAGCTGCATCTCAGCATCTCTGGAACATTATTGCATTTATCCATGTCCCTGTTTCAAATAACATCCAGGGAGCTGAGACCTCAGGAGGGGAGAGGACTTGGGCGAGATCCCCTGGAAAGGGAGATGAGCCCAATCTCAGCCACAAAGCTTTCTTGTTTGGAATATTCTGTTTCATCCCAGGATACAAACTCATCCTCTGCAGCCCTTTCCATGACAGATTTGGAGACCCCCACCCACATCACCTCATTAACATGGAGCCACAGCACACAAGAGTTTCTCCCACTTTCTGGAGCATGGGAGGATGCAGAATGCTCCCCTACGCCTCACAGCAAGGAAGCCCCCGAGGCTTTAGGTGTTCTCAGCCCTAGAACACCAGAACCCCAGCATGACCCCCACAAATCCTTCCTCCCCTGCTCCCCAGGGACACCAGCCTAGAAGCAGGGCTGGAGCTGTGCCCTAGTTGTGTTTAAGGTGATGTTGGCAAAATTAACCTGATGGGTTTGGAGCTGTGGGACCCAAAAGGCAGGAACACCCAGGCATTAAACAGCAACTTTTGAGGAACTCATTTCTCTCTGGTCAGCTCAGACATGGGGTTTGTCTTGGACAAATTATTTTCTCTCCCCTGGGAAGATCCTGGAAACCCCTTGGCTGCTCAGTGGTTGAGATGTGATGACTTCATCAAAAGCCATGGGACTTATATAGGGCTGGGATTCATCCAAAGGACACATTTCCACCCAAAGGGCACTTTCCTATCCAAAGCAAGCTGGAGCAGAGCCTGTTTGCCATATGGTGCAGCCAGGAGTAGCTGGGAGGAAGGCTGTGGAGACCTTCCACAATTTCATCTTTGCAATTTCTTCTCTAAAGTGAGAAGATCAAGAGGAAGAAGAAACAGAGAGGGGACATTTGCAGGCATCCTTCTCCTTCTCTGCTGGAAAGCTCAGATGTTGAGGATGGAAACACATCACACCTGTGATTTCCAGGAAGTTATTTGGGCTACAGCATCTCACTGTGCTTGACCTTCCCAGGTCACTGAAAGGCTCCATAGACAGAGGAAGACGAGCTATTAACGCTAATGGGTGGGAAGTGGCCATGAATAAATCAGCAGCATCTTTCCAGCCATCAAAGCCTGAAACTCTCCCATATGGAGTGAAGAGCAGATGGGAGGAAGGGTGATGCATGTTTGATTTATGACAGGGGTTATCAGATGCTGTTACCTACCAGCCCAAGAGACTCGGCCCCACAGATCCCCACCCAGCTGCCATGGGGGGATTTTGAACCTCACCCCCCCAGCCCTGAACAGAAATCTCCTCCCAAAGCCACAACTGAGCATCATAGAATGAAGCCTTTCCCTTTGGAACAGCTCTGGGCTGCATCTGTGCAGGGGTTTCACACTTCCCTGCCCTTTCAATGCCACAAATGAGAGACAAGATGAGAAGCACAACCAGCCCAATATCTCCCTGTAACCAGACACATCCTTCTACCTCCAGCCATCCAGCCTGGCCCCAGTAATCCCAAATACCAGGCATTAAACATTTAATCTTACATTTTATTATGACTCCTCTTACCAGAGGGTCTGAAATTAAAAGGGAAGGAGGGAAGAGCTGAGCTCCTGTGAGTTTAATTGGTTCTGGTTGGTGGATAAAAAGGAAGGAGGGAAACACAGCAATTTCTTCTGCTGGCTTTCCCTGGTGTTTCCTGAGCAGCTGTAACTATTCCAGAAGAGGGAAAGAGATGCAGGATTGGAGAGGGATAGGACAAATGCCCCCTCCCCGGGGGGAAGGACAGAATAGAAGCCCGTGTTTGTGTCTCAGCTGGCCCCGGGCATGTGGAGCTGAGCCAGCAGCCTTGGCTGCGCCCTGTGGACATCATTTTCCATGATGCAAACTGGGACAGGGGGAGAGAGGCCAAAGCAGGGCGTGGATGAGGCAGTGGTTTGGTGCCTTTGATGTCCTCTCCTGCCATGCAGAAAAGTTGGAGGCATCTCCCCTGCCTCAGGCTGGTGCTGGGGAGGGTCCTACTCGGACTGTGAGTGGGGCTGGATGCTGAGCACTGGAACCAGTGGAATAAACTGGGGACAGAGACAGAGGCGATTGAGAACAATGAGCTAGGGACCAGGGATCCCCATTTCCAAGCACAGCAGACTAGATTTGGCTGTGGCCCCCAGGGGGTACAAGGTTCAGGTCACACCTCCTTTTGCTAATGCCCTACGGGTTCTGGCATGCAAAAATTCCAGTTTCCATTCCCTCCCCCCAGCCTGTAATACATCCTTGGGACATCTCAGTTTTTTATCCCATAAGTCCCAGAGCAGGATACTGAAACATCTTGCTTGTCATCCCTGGGTCCTGCTGATGCTAATCAAAAAGTGTGTTGCCCTGGTTAATAAATGCACTTATTTAATTATTATTGGCAGAATAGATAATTTTTAATTGCACCCCCCCCATCCCCCAGATGAAATGAGGGACTGTACTTTGATCTCAGTTGAAATAAATACAGGTATGTGTTTTATATATATGGATACATTTTAAATATATATATATATCAATACATTATTTTCTAGATGAAAATAGTCAGATCCACAGCTGACTGGAAATTTTAAAAAAGCCCAAATGGTTAAGCTGTAGCCCCATTTTTCCTTATTTATCAGAAAAAAAGCAGGATGTAGGAGTTTTATCACCCCACACCAGTGACTATTGGATGGGGAAGGAACCATGGGCTGGGATGCTGCAAGATTTCCCCAATGCCATCCTGCAGGAGCTACTGGGAGAAGATGAGGTTTGGAAAAACCTCACTTGCTTAAGGAATAATGCAACCTGCCAGGCACTTAATGCAGCCAGATAAATGGAACTGCCAGCTGGAGCTCAGCCAGGAGAAACTGCCTGAGGCAGAGGCTCTGGGGACAGGGATGAGCTTGGGGATAAGGCAGGACAGTTCTGGAGCTGACACTGTGAGGTCTTTCCTTGTGTGGGTGTGCAGAGGCTTTGGAAACAGGGCAAGATGGGGAGTTGGGATCTCCCTGTGGTGCTGGGCAGAATCCTCAGCTAGGCTGGGATAGCTGATGGTGGACAGGAAGGGTCCAGGAAGACTTGAGAGTCCCTTCCAGGGACTAAAGAGGTTCCAGGAGAGCTGAAGAGAGACTTTGGACAAGGGCCTGCAGGCACAAGACAAGGGAGAATGACTTCCCACTGCCAGGGGGCAGAGATAGGTGGAACATTCCCTCTGAGGGTAGTGAGACTCTGGCACAGGTTGCCCAGAAAAGTTGTGACTGCCTCATCCCTGGAAGGGTTCAAGGCCAGGTTGAATAAGGCTTGGTCTAGTGGAACTCCCTGCCCATAGCACAGGGGTGGAATGAGATGGGCTTTATGGTCTCTTCCAAGACAAATCATTCTGTGATTCAGTGATCTGGGGAGATGGCTTAAATAAGGGGACTCACAGAATTGTTCATGTTGGAAAAACCCTCTGAGATCATCAAGTCCAAGCATTCCCCAGCACTGCCAAGGCTACCATTGACCATGTTCCCATGTGATACATCTGCACATCTCTTAAATCCTTCCCTGCCCTGGGCAGCCTGTGCAGGGCTAGATGACCCTTTCAGTGAAGAAATATTTTGTAATATCCACCCTGATCCTGCCCTGGCCCAGCCTGAGGCCGTTCCCTCTCCTCCTGTCCATGTTCCCTGGGAGCAGACCCCAACCCCCCTGCTGTCAGGGAATTGAGCAAAGCCAGAATATCCCCACTGAGTCTCCAGGCTGAGCCCCTTTCCCAGGTCCTCAGCCATTCTTCATCAGACCTGTGCTGCAAAGATGAACAAGAGACATCCTGAAGTGCCCAGCACCACCCTGGGCGCCGGGGATGGGGCACAAAACCAGCAGTGTCAGGAGGTTTCATTTCCCAACACTGGCAGCACCCCCAGTGTGTGAACATCCCCCAGACGGCCACTCTGCAGGGAAATGGGCTCACAAAGAACATTCTGCAGCTTAAACTGATCCTGAGAACCAGGCTGTGCCTGCTGCCGGCCGAGCATCCTCCGCCCTGTGCTCCATATGGCAGCTATTACTGCTGGCAAGGAGAGAGGTTTGCACTGTGAACACACACACAGAGACACACAGAGAGACAGACACAGAGACACACAGACACACAGATACACAGAGACACACAGACACACTCAGAGACACACAGACACACAGACACACTCAGAGACACACAGACACACAGACACACTCAGAGACACATAGACACACACATACACACACAGACACACAGACCCCCCCGAAGCCCACGGCTCCCCCCAGTGCTTTAATCAGCCCCACGTTCTAATGAGGGAGCGAAGCCAAGGCACCTTCCCCCCATCCCCGCCATGCTGCCTGTGTGGGCTTTGGGCCCAGCTCGCTCAGAGGAGCCCGGCACGGACACAGGGTGGCTCAGCCTTTCCCTGCCCCATCCTGGGCTTTGGCTCTTGGGGAGAAACATCCAAAAGCTCATACTTTAGACCCTGGAAGTGAGTGCTGTGAGCTCCTGCTCACTTGGGACAGGTTTGGAGGGGGTGGCTGAGCACACAGGCATTTAGGAGAGAAGCCAGTAATGCTGTTTGCAATTAAACAGCCCAGCCCTTTCCAGAGCAAGACTTCTTCTTGCCCCTGAACCACAGCAACCTTCAAAGCCCTTGGCTAGAGTTCCTTGGCACAGGGTGAGTTTTCATCCCTCCTGTCCAATAGGTCTCTGGAAAGGACTTGCTGATGGTACGCAGCAGAGCTGAGGAGGCTGGATGCTGGAGGGAATTCAGGAGGGGAAATTACACCAGTTACTGCCCAGAAGTTTTACCGCAGAAACACCAAGCCTCCTACAGCCCATCCCAATCCATGCTCTGCATCCATCAAGGCAGCGAGTCGCTGCAGCCGGCCCCCAGTGCCAGTGCCAGGATGGTCACAGCCAAGCGGGCCCCGCTGCAGAGGCAGCAATAACCATGAAAAATGCTCTTCATAATCCCTCTGGAGAGGATTAGCCATGCTGAATGCAGAAATGAAGACATTTTATGGCCACCTAAGGGCTGAGCAAGAGAGCAGACACCAGCAAAAGGACCCATGAGGGAATGAGTGGAAGTAACAAGAAACTGGGGTTTTTTTGGGAGCAAAAGGGATAACTTTCATTTAGGAAACCTGACGCTGTTTCTCCCAGTAAGTTTTCAACTACAGAATAGGAAAATCCTGTAATAATTTTGTCCATATTGTCGTATAATGAAAAATACTGTAATGGGATTGGGGCTGTACTAGGCTCCTCCAGAGAGCAGAGGGGCAACATGCACAGCCTCCTCCATGTGCCCACTCCCCTCCATCCTCTCCTGCTCCTGGCAGAGATTCCAGGATTTGGGAACCCTCCTGATGTGCAAAACACCATCATGAGGTGAGGAAAGGCTGTGCATTTCTCCCACTCTAAGCACAAGCTGGAGTGAGTTCGTGAAAGTCTCAAGACATGGTGGCTTGGTCAAGGCTTTCTAGCCCTCTGATCCTCTTCAGCTTCATCATCTCCATCAGTGAGATTTTTCCTGGAGGTATTTCTGGCTCCTTCTGTGTTGCTCTCCATGTCCCACTGAATATTGCATGTGCTATCGTTCTCCAAGGACTGTTAGTCTGAAGAAAACTGATTCTTTTCTAGAGCTGCTAAATGGCACCTCTCCCATTCCCTGGCGTGATTAGATCTGTGCATTTACCACCGGTTATGTTTGCAGGCACTTTTGGGTGTGATTAGCAGCTGAAGACTGTCAAGGAGTCAAACTCAGGCATTAGAGCCTCTCTGGGGGCTGCAGAGGAAACAAAAGCAGCATTTTTTCCTTTCCACAGAGGCTCGTGGTTGAACTCAGCACAGATGGGTGGTGGCAGAGTGATCCTGAGAGGTCTGAGCCACCCACAAGGGCCCAAGCACCCACCCCATCTATTCCCAGCCCTCGTGCCATGGGGTGTTTGGCTGGAGATCCTGACCCAGACAGAGCAAGAAAAAAGGAGTTGAAGCTAAATCTGGGATAAAAAAGGGGAAGAAACAGGGAGGGGAGGAGACACCTTCTAAAGGGGCCGGGGAGGGGAGGGGCCCAGAATCGGTGCCATGGGGCCTTCCAAAGCTCTATTCCATACAGAAGTGCTTATAGAGATTACTGTACTTAATATATGTAGATCTACTCTGGCACTAGAAGAACTTAGAAACTAATTAAACAGCAACTGAAGAACATCCCTGGCTTTGGATATCACCCAGAGGGAAGCAATTCCTGGGAATCCCGAATCAAGAGGGAGCTCAGCTGTCAAAATGCTGCTTAATCTTCTTAGAGATGATATGAAAATTGGGGTGATTTTCTGGAGAAAAGGGAAACAAATCAGCTCAGAAATCCTGGAGTTGTCCCAAGACAACAGTTCAAACTCTTTTGGCATCAGTGGCCCAGGGGAAAGAAATCATCTGATGAGCAATGATTTTTGACACTATGTTAAGTAGAAGACTAGGATCTAGTCACCAAGTGACTGTGTCTGGATGAAATCCAGGGGAAAAAAGGAGGTGACTTTTGGGAGAACACTTTGCTAACCCTACTAATGGGGACTGGAGCAATTACACGCATGGCTGTAATAGGCAAGAAAATAGTTAACACTCTGCCACAGCTCAAGTAGTGATTTTATGAGTCCTGATGAATTTGAGCTCCCATAGGAATATCAGGGTGGGGTTTTTTCACTCTTTTGGGACTATCCCAGGATCTCACATACAACTACTGAATTTTTCCATCTATGGATTCAACTGAGCTGCCTGATCAGCAGTGAATTGAGACCCTCTTGTCCTGTGAGAACAGAGCCCCGCCACACCTCACCTCTGCACCCCTTCAGCTGGGGATCCTTTCAGTTGATGCTTTCCTAAAGTTATCCAGCATTTGCTGAACATTGCAAGGAGATTTTCTAGGTTAATCATGCTCAGAGCCTGGGCAGGCAGGCATGAGGAAAGAGAGAGGAGAAAAATCTTGCCATCTTATTATAATAAAACACACAATAAACACCAAGGAAAACATTCTATACATCCTGTCTGAGGAAATTCACCACGCCTGACCTCAGCCAGCTGAAAATCAGCCATCCCCTGGGCTCTTCTGAGGGTTAAGGGAGAAAGTCAGCATTTCCACACATCTAATCCCAAAAGAGCTGTGTAAGGAGAAGGGCATTCCTTCATTTCATCAGTGATGATTCCTCCTGTGTCCAGCATCAGAGCCGAGGTACCTCAGACAAGATGTTCAGCTTTGTGAGGGGCTGATGCCACTTGAAACAAATCAGACTTTTGAGCGTGCCCAACGTGTCTCTGGACCACAACAGATCCCATCAAAGCTGTCCTATCTCATTCCCAGCTCTCCTTGGCGTGCCAGGGAGAAGGGATGAGAGCAGTCAGCGCTCGCGCGCAGCAGGAGCAGGCTCAGGCTGGAGCTCCTGTCCTCGTTTGCCCTCATGCTGAGCAGCTGACACTCCTCGTGGTAGCTACTGCAGTCCCTGCATCCGTCTGGGTGATGCTCCTCTCTCTCAAACCAGGCCATGGGATGATCCCTAAGGGTCCAAAACAAAGAGCAGCACAGCAGAGCAGGGCAAGGGAAGGTGAAAGCATCAGGTGCTCACAGGGCGTCTCTGGCAGGGTGAGCCTGACTCCATGGGATCAACAGAAGACTTTGTTTTCTTTATCCCTTCCAATTAATCAATTTTACTGCTAAACAAAGATGACTCTTTGAAAGGGAGGTCTCCTATTTTAAATCTTGTTTCAGGAGATGTTGTGGATGATCTTGACCAGACACGTCTTCTTAAAGTGATACAGATGCTACTGCTCTGGCTGAGCACCCTGGAAGGTCATGGAATCCCAGAATGTCCTGAGCTGGAAGGGACCCACAGGGATCATTGAGTCCAACCATGGCCCTGCCCAGATCCCCCACTAACCCCACCCTGGGCATCCCTGGAGCTCTGGCAGCCTTGGGGCCGTGCCCATTGCCTGGGCAGTGCCAGCACCCTCTGGGGGAAGACCTTGTCCTGATCTCCCTGGCACAGCTCCAGCCATTCCCTGGCTGCTGTCCCTGTCCCAGAGCAGAGATGGGAGCTGCCCCTCGGGAGGAGCTGCAGACCCCAGGGAGGTCTGTGCTCAGTCTCCTCTGTTCCAGCTGCTCACACCACGTGACCTCAGCCACTCCTCTTGTGGTCCATCCAGATCCTTGAGCACCCTTGCAGGGTCTTTTGGATGCTTTCTAGGATATAAAATCAAACAGCCCTTGGAGAATTCACTTTAATACCTCATATCCCTCTTCAAAGATGAGTTACCTGCTTTCTAATAATCTGAAGGACTTAAACATATATTACCAGCTCTTCCCACTGGCAAAGCTCATGCAGGAAAGTCACATCCATTTCACGTGGTTGACAGAATGCTCCTGAGGAGGACCTGGGCTGCAGCACTGACCTTCATCACCTTACCACAAAGACTCTGAATGCCTGATGTCTTTGATGCTATTAAGCACCTCTCGAGTGTGGGTGAGAGCCAAAGTTCATGGTTGAGCCATGGCAAGTCTCCAGCTGGGCAGGATATTGATTTTTGGGGGACTTTAACATATTATTCTCCCCCTGGTTATCACCACAAGTTCTTAGTGCTTCCAAGTGGACAGGGACTATTTTGTCTGTGCTCATGTCCAGTCCTTCTCTCTGCAGTTTACAGGGGCAAACCCTGTATTTTTATCCTGCCTGCAAGGAAGTTTCTTGTCTCCATGATCAGAAGCTCCAATTCAAGTTTATAAAGGTTTTCCATTTGTCGTGGCGTACAGAGTTCCAGTTCCAGCTGGAAATACAGTGCTAACATACAATAGAGCCATCCACAGCATCACTCTTGGTTCTTAATGGAATTTGCTTGTAAACAGACATAAACAAGCACCAGCTTCAAGGCAAGAGAAAAGTTTTGGTGACTCTGTCCTGCGAAAACCTTGTGCAATAGTAAAAAAACCCACAGTCTGCTTCCCACCCTGCTTACAATGAGTCCTCATGCACATTTTAAAAGAGAAACTGCCTGGGTATAAAAAGAAATGACTCACTGAAACTGGTAACACTGAACACAACTTGGTTTTGATCCAAAGCCAAAAATGTTTTATTTATTTGAAATGTAAACAGTTCCTTTATCAACTGCCTGTTTCAGGGGTTGTTTAGGGCAGTTTCCTTCCAAATAGGTTGCTCAGCCCAGAGTTTTGCAAAGTCCTGGGAAACAGGGAAAGCAGCAAGGAAGACACAGAAACCCTGCTGGCTGATTTATGGGGAGTGGAATCGGCCCTCCCATCCCTGGTGAAAGCTTTCTCAGAGCTGCCTTTGCTGGAGACTTGTTGCTGCAGCAGGATGAACAGTGCAGCTTGTGCTACAGCTGGAGAGCACCATGGGGGCACAGGGAGCACGGGGAGCCCCTGTGGGGGCACAGGGATCCCAACAGAATCCTGTGTCATTGCTGGAGCCTCTCCCCTCTGAGCTCCTTGGGATTCCCGCTCCCTTTGGGTCACTCTGGCTCTGGTGGTGGGTACACAGACAGGGCTCCTGCCTCAGGCTGGGCTGAGTGGATCAAGTGCTGCTGCTCTGCTTTACCCTGGGCTTTCTGCCATGGCAAGGCTCTGCAGCCTGGCTCAGTGGGAGCAGGGGAGGCTGGGATGCTGCTGGAGCCGCACTGCTGCTGCCCAAGAACATCTTCCTGCTGTTTTGTGACAGGATTTGGAGGAGCTGGAGGGAAATCCGTGGATCTGCCTTTACCCCGCCAGGCCCAAGGGACACCCCATCCCCTGGTGCTCATCCCACCACCCCTGGGAGGGACACAGGGTTAGGGGCATTTGGGGAGTGGATGGCGTTGGGAAGGAGGGATGGTGGTAAAGAGAAGGGGATGCCAGTGGGCTCACACATGTGTGCAGCATTCATGAAAAGGAAGGAGATTGATGGTGGGATAGTGGCAGAATTAACTGATTGCGTGAAGAATTGATCAGTGAAGAAGCATCACAGGGCAGGGAAATCCCATGAGACACAGCCAGAGAGAGGAAAAAAAACCCCAAGGAGAAAAAGGGAGATGGTGCTACTGAGCACTGAAGACTTAATCTGGTTAATTCTTTCAGCATGTGGTGTGCTGGCAAAGCACAAGGGGGAGGAAAATACTTGTTTGTGGGGAAGAAAACAAAAATCAACATTTCAACTGTTGTGTTTCTTCTGAAATGAAGAGCAAGACCTTCCCCAACCATTAAGCAGCAGCACAGACATGCTTTGGAATGGGGAAATTTATATCTGAGCCTCTTCTCTGGCCTTTTTCAATTCCACCCATGAGAGAGATGAGTTCAAGACATTGTGAAAACCACCTGGAGACTCATTGAATAGTTGTGTGGTCCCACTTTGAGCAGCAGAGACATAGCACAGTCTCCCCTGCTCTGGTCCTGCCAGGGATAACAAACCCTAGAGCCGCAGGCTCCAGGCACCTCAGCTTGGAGTGGAAAACCCCTCCGAGTTTTAGGAGGGTGCACAAAGTGGAGGTGTTTTGGCAACCATGACCCACAGAGCTGCTGGATTCCAGAACAGCCACGACCCCAACCATGGAAACCACCTCAGTTTGGAACAAAGTTTTGGAAGCATTTCTGAACACCCAGGGAATTTGAGTCAAGTACTGAGAAGGACATGGACAACATTCTGGTTTAAAAAGCTCCTTCAACCAGCATTGCTGCAAAAAGTCATTCTATGGCCCAAAAAGACCCACTGCTGATGACATGTGAAGGCACTAGGTTGAGTGATGGTGAAGCGATAACCCCTTTTTTGAGAACAAAGCAAACAATTGAAGTCACCAGTGCCCTGGTCCAGGGTAGAAGTGGGTGGGAAGGGATTTCCTGGGGGAAAACCAGCATCTCTGGGGCTCAGGCACTGATACCCTTCTGTAAAGGCCTTCAGCACATTTCTTGAAGAAACAGCTGGATATGTTCCAGCAGCAAATGTATCTGACTCCAAAAAATATCTTGCTTACATTAGAGGTGTCTGGATAGTGAATAACGTAGAGGAGAAAGTGTCATGTGGCAATTAATAAGCCGAGGCTGTACAAGGTGGCAAGGAGAAGAAAATATTAGGGGAAGTGACAGGCAAAGTCAATAAATAGTGGAGTGGTATTTGGGAAAGGTCTGGCACTTCTGCAGCTGGCTGGGCAGAGCACAACAGCCCACTTGAACTCTCCAACACTCCATTTTTCTCTAATACCACCACTCTCTTTTTCTCCTGAAGCTGGAATTTGCCCGTCAGCTGCAGAGTGCAGGATGGAGACAGCAGGTTCCTTCTCCATCCATCCCCACATCCTTCTTCCCACTGGGTTGACCTGTCAGGAGAGTGCAGTGGTTTGTCTTTACAGTTCCTGCTCCTGAGAAAGTTGTAGGATTTGAGAATTTTAGGTTGTCAGGTGAGGTTTGTTGTGGAAACCAGGGTGGTGCAGGATGCAGACAGTGTGAGGTGAGAGCTGGGGTCTGTACCCCCCTTCTTGTACACCCACAGCTAACAGCAGGTTACCCAATAAAATGAGAGACCCCTCCAGTCCCTCCAGGGGGTTTGCAAAGCCCACTGAGCATCATGTGATGGGTCTTGGCACAAAGGACAAACCAGTCCCACAGAGCATGGTCAGGGCTGAAAGAGTAATTTGAACAGGCAAAAAGATCAACCACAGGTTTTCCCTGCCAAAGGAGAAATATGACTTGGGACAAAAAAATTTCATGTTTGCCTGAGCAGAATAATCTGCAAATGCAATCAGCCATTTGGGTAATTGATGTTCTTTGCTCTGCTCAAACTTCTCTGTCAAAACTGTGGAGGAAAAAAATCGCTGCTGAGGAGAAACTAAGATCTCTGAAGTGCAAAGGACATAGCCACAAGACCCCACACAGCCCCGAGGGAACTAACGAGAGTACAGAGCAGCATTTGATGTTCCCGAGCCTGCTCCAAGAAGACCAGCTCCCCAAACCGGGAATCCGATCACGGTAACAAAAGCAAACAAACCACAGTTTAAATAGAAGCAAAAACGTTGGAAAGGAAAAACCAATGAGAGCAAATGTTTACCTCGAAGATGGGATAGTTTAGAAATTATGGCTGGGAGCCAACTCTCCAATATTTTTAGTCTCAGAAGGCTTGCAAACCTCAGCTGCCAATGTGGCCCTGGCCCCTCTGCCCTTGGACCAGTGACCTGCTACAGGTGCAGCTCCAGACACCTCTGGGTAGGAGCAGGAGGAAAGGTTCAATGCCTCATTATGGGGCACATTAGAGACTGGCTTGCAATTTATCAGATTAAAATAGAAACAGGTAAGGTAATTATCATGGTTATGGACACAGAGTGAAGAAGCTCGGGGGGGGATTAAGGAAAGGGAAAATAGACTGACTCTAAAATGCAGTTTTAACATGGCTTCATGCTAAGAACAAGTTCTTGCTAGTCTTAGTTAAAAACCCAACTTTGAGAGCTGCTTTAAGATGAAATTCTGGGATTGTTTGTGATAGGAAACCATGAGGGATTAAGGAATTCAAGAGGAAAGCACAAACCTTCCAGTGCCTACAGGGTCTCTGGGAGACACAGAGAGGGACTCAGGACAAGGGACTGGAGGGACAGGACACAAGGAATGGCTTCCCACTGCCAGAGGGTAGGGACAGGTGGGATGTTGGGAAGGAATTGTTCCCTGGGAGGATGGGGAGGCCCTGGCACAGGGTGCTCAGAGCAGCTGCAGCTACTCCATCTCTGGATGGTCTTTAGGGTCTCTTCCATCCTAAATCATCCCAGGATTTTATGATTAAAACCTGGCAGCAGCAGAGGAGAGTGAGGAATTGGAGAATTAGCTGCAGCAGCCAGTGCTGTCCTGTGAGCACATCAAGGAGAGCTCAAGCACAGAGATAAGAGATACAGACAAAAAGATAAAAATGAAGACGCTGCCTTGTGTTGTGACTGCCGTTTAAGAGAAGGACAACAATGTGATGACCAAGCCCTCCCAGTGCCAGCCCTCCAGGGCAGCCAGCCCATGTCTCCCTGAGCACTGCTGAGGTCAGCCCAACACAAAGAAGAAACAGACCAGGTGTGAACTTATATTAATTTTATTCACATTTCCAGAGGAAAGCATCGGTGGAGTGCAAGGTCATGGGTAGTGTTGAAAAGCTCAAGTATTTGGATTAGAATAGGCAGAAATTTCTGAGGCTGAGCTGAGCCCCTGATATCTTTCCCTACACGTGCTTCCAGTTCAAGTAACAGGAATCTCCAAAGTAAGCTGGCTCATCACATCATGGGGGGGATGTCAAAAACTTTAAAGCTCTCTGTGGTATAAATCCCTAAGGAGGGCATAAAAGTAGCAGGCAGGAAATCTTGTACAGCTGAACTGGCTTATCCCTGGGCCAAGTGTTGGGCTTTTCCTTCAGCAGCAGAGTTTTGCTGTCAGCGATGCCAAATGCTCCTGTCCAACTTTAATGTGATTTTTTAGCCAGAGCTGAAATTTGCTGCTACTGGATTATGGGGATGATTGTTGGTGATGGCACAGAAAAAAATTAACAGGACTCCCAGCCGAGGAGAAGAAGAGAAAAAGAGAAAAATTAGATTGCTTTAAATTTCAAAAACAACAAAAAGGGAACAAAAACACAGCCAGGAATAAGATTTTGAGAACTGGAAATTCCTAATTGCACTGCTGACCCATGGGAACTTGACACAGCTCCGAGTTGCTTGTAAGGAATATATCTGTATTGCTAAGAGACTTCTGGGTTCAGCTGGGCCAACAACTGGTTCTTGCTGACATCCAGCAGACTCAAAATCATCTCAACCCCAGCTTGCATTAACCAGCTTCAGATTTGCTCCCCAGAGCCACAACTTTTGAATTTTTGCTTCAAAGTGCACATTTCAAATTACACAAGGCATCAGATAACCAAAGGCCTCTGCAGAGCCCTGGCTGTTCCACAGGCCTGGAGCAGGACTGGGAACAGGCAGAGCCGAGTTTGGACAGGCAGCAGGAACCAGTTGTTCTGACACAAGTGGAATGGCACCAGCAACCAATGAATTGCTAAGTTATGGGACTAAAAGATGAGATGTTTTTGTTTTTTGCTATATTGTAAATATCAGGGAGTTTTAAATGTGTTCAGCGAAGACACTGAAAGTCCTGTGTCCTGTGAAGTTGCTGGATTTAACTGGAATACAGCTATATTTGGGAAAGGAGTGGGTAATAGATGTGTGCACATTCTTGCTTGCTCTGCAAAGACAATTATCAGATTACAAAAAAAGGCACAAGAAGCACATTCCTCCTTCTTTCATCCCTAAAAGGTTCCTCCTTCCCCCCTGCTGAAAGCACTGTGCTGGCTGTCACTGAACAACCTCCAAGTACACATTTCCCTCTTTGATCCAGCTGGCTCAGAAGCCCCAAGGATTAAAGATTTCTCTTCTGTTTGAATAATGTCACTGACTAGAATCTCATGGCTTAACTGATTCTCTTCATCCTCCATCTATATATAGTAAAAAAAAACTGAATTAATTTTATATTTTGGTTTATTGCTAGAGGCAATCTGCTGTCCTCCAAATCAGGCTCCCAAAGGAAGGAGGTGAAACAGAAAATCTGGAAGGACCTGCCTGCTCGAAACAAGAAAAAGGCAAAATTGCACTTGCCCCACCTGGCTGGGTGTCACAGAGGGGGAAACTGAGGCAAGGAAGAGCTCAGGATTATTTAGCAAGTCAGTGGAGAGCCAGGAATAAAATAGCCCAGCTCTGGATCCTCTGTTCCAGTTGTCAAGAAACAATTTTGCTTTGCCCAGAAGGCAAGTTCTGTCAGAGGACAGGACATGCCACTTACAAGTCTTAATGTTGACATTGGATGTGCAGAGTGGGATAAAGGAATGTGACTCTTTGGTAAATATCCTGGTTATCATACTAAAAATGTATTTTAATAAACTAAATTCACCCCTTGCCTAGTCCTTAACACTGTAATCAATTTCTCCCCTGCAGCTGCCTGGCTGATAGTTAATGGTTCAGCTATTAAATATCCCACCAAACCTGTGTCTTCTCTGTGAAGGCTTAAACTCCTAAAATTCTTATTAAAAAAAAAAAAAAAAATGGAAAAAAACCGCTCTAAATATTATTCCAGGACTGAATTGCTTTAGTGGAGTGGATTCTACTTACAATTTTAAGGAACCTCCTGCTTCAGACAAGTCACAAGAACCTTCTCAGCAGCAAGAGGGTTGGACAAAAAATGTGGGTGATACAGGAAGGGGGAACAAGTGTGTTCCTTGTGTCACCACACAGTAATGGACAGCATGTTCGCTCTGTTCCTGACAGCTCCTTGGAAGCCATGCTGGTGGCAGAGATGCCAAGGGAGTTTGAGGTGCCTGTGGATGGATTACATCACCATGCAGTGCCCTGAGACACACCATAGCCTGGCAAAGGCTGAGGGCAGAACCTGCCTTTGGCAGCTCCAGGTCACACCCCCAGTGCTCCCACAGGTTCCCACACACAGGATTCAGCCTGGCAGCTATGGATGAAGGGCTGCAAGGGCTGCCTGAGCTGAGGTGGTTTTAGAACAGCCAAACAACCGTCAGGGAGAGTGGCCAGAGGGAGAGCCATGAGCTGGTGCTGCCAGCAGCAAGTGGAACAGCGCATGGAGCCCAGCAGGACTCAGTGCATCTGCCATGGAGAGAGGAGAACTCGGGAAGTGCCCATGTGGAAACCTCCACCCCAGATGTCCATGGGCATGCTCCTTAAACTGCCTCTGCTGCAGCAGGAACCACCCGTGCTCCCAGCCAGGAGAGGACAGGCTGCATGTGCAGGAACACAGACCCAGGCTCCACTCCTTTCCCCCCACCACACTGCAGCTCTCTTTCTTTTGGGAAGTTCCCTCATTTTGCTGTTTAAGCCCTGATTTTCTCTCCAATCTCACATCCCTGTGTGCTCTGCCTGCTCCCCTCCAAGAGGCAGAGGAGCTGCAACCCTGCCCTCCAGCTCTCTGGCAGAACACATCAAAGCCCACCTCAAGGGGCAAAGGCCAAATGACTTCACATTCATCAGTTTGGATGGTTCAAAAGAAAAGCCATTTGTTTCTAGGAAATCTGTTTACACACACACTCTGGCCACTGCTGGCTTTTCAACTCCTTTTCCTAGCATTTGGCTGACCGGGGAGAGGGCAAGAACAAACACACCAATCCCCAAGTGCTCTTGATTGTGCCATTTTGCCAGATGTTCCTGGTGCAGAAGGAGCTGCACAAAAGCACTGATGGGAGAACTACAGCTAAAACACATCTCTGTCTCCAGCAGCAGATGCCCTTATGGGATCCTTGCCTACCCGAAGGCCACCTGCACTGCCCTTGCCTCCTGACAGGGAATGACAGGAATGAGGACATTTTGCTTGCTGGCAGAATCAGAGCAAGCCATCCCTGATGGAAACCCTCTGCCCAGGCTCCCTTCCTGCTGGGGTGTAAGCAGCCCAGCAGCCAAGGGTATCACAACAAGCAGGATCAGTACGGAAAACTGGAATTTAACCATCAGTCCTGAAAAGGTCAGTTCGTGAGTCACAGCAGTGAAGGATAGGGGGGAATTGCTTTGAAGTGCATCTTTTTCCTCTCTCTTTTATTACACAGAACATACTAATCTCGCTGGTGATCACTCAGTTTTTCAGGCACTATCACTGGACACAAAGCCAGTTTTACTCAAAACTTTCTTCTTGCTCCTGCAGCTCCACCAGTGCTACCCTGGATTCCCCTTAGAACGGGAGGTTTCTTCTTGATCTCAAAAAGAGATTGATATATCAAAACCAAATTCAATTACAAAATATAATAATATCCTCTTCTTGGAAGTGAAGCTGCCCCATATTCCGGACTGTGGCAGGATTTTTATAACCTCAAACCATTTTTACTAAATCCTACATAAAATACATCAGAGTCTCAATCCACCTGTACGGTGTGTTGTAATGCTCACAGCTGAAGACCCATTCCCTGTCAATTCTTTCTGGATCTGCCAAAGGCCTCTTCTCAGTTGTCTTCTGCTGACTTGAACATGAGGATGGCATTGTAGATCTTCAGGGCAGGGCCCAGCTTGATGCTGAGTATTTTAACAATGTCATTCTGCTTGAGGAGCAGGAAGGCCTCGCCATCAATCTGCTGGAGGATGGAACATAAGCAGGACAAGGATTAACCACCAAAGGACAGGCAGGATTTCCACTTCTGGTCATTCTGGGATTGTTGCCTAGTTCTGGCCCCTACACCCCATGATGTCCCCTTTCCAAAGGACACAGACCTCATCTCACAGTACTTTCCCTAGAAATGGAGAAACTCCATGTGTCCTGCCCATGGTAGAGGTAGAATGAGATTTAAGGGCCTTTCTAACTCAAACCATTCCATGATTCCATATGCTATATAGACTAAGGCATAGTGAAGATGCAATATGGCTGGAAAAAGAGCCTTCTAATCCATCAAGAAGGACATATATTTGATTAGATGCAAATTAAGCAAGTGATGAACATACTACCATGTGAAAACACAGGATACTGTAGGTAACAGCGAGTAAAATCATGACACACTGTTTCTGGAAAAGGTTAAAAATTCACTCAAGTAAGAACATCCACAGACACAACACAGATATAATTAATATAAACCGCAAATGTTATAGGGATGAAGCCAAAGATTAATGGACACAGACAAACAATAAGTGTCTCCCTAAGTTATTCCATTAAAATCCATTTACAGAGACTGACAGTGTCTCCTCCTCTCACTTGATGCTCACCAGTGCAGCACACAGCACTGGACAGTCAGCCCAGCCAGAATAACAGTTCTGCTATTTCAATAGTCTTCCCAAGTAGAATATTTTTGGATGTCAATGCCTGGTGCAAGAGGAAACACTGAGTAAACTCAGAGAACACATAATTAAAGCAAAGAGCTGGGAGCCATAAAATTTGGTTTTCCCACCTCTCACCACACAAGAGACCCTCAGCAAATTACTTAACCTGCTACTGAGAGTAACTGGGAAGTTAATTCCTGCACTGGGAATGACAGCAGTGTTCCCAGACCACAGATGGCCACACTATGTCCTTGAATCGTATTTTCAAGCTGCCTCAAGTCTACAATGCTGCAATGAATGTGTTAAAAATAGCTTGAAACAAATAGGACTGTGCTGCTTAAATTAAATAACATAGTCAAGAGGAGCAGAAAACTGCTGGAAAACAGTCCTACATTTCAAAACGGCTTTGTGTCCAATATTATTTATTCCTATGCTTCATTTTCACTGCACTTCCTTACACTCACTTATTTTAAACAGTCCTGCCCTGAAATGGACCTAGAAGCAAGTCTGTGCTTTATTATTCATTCCTTTGTTCCATCTTATTGGATGAGTTTTAGAATTCTGTGCACAATTTGTTCTCTTCACTCCTAATGTAAGCAGCAACTTATCCCCCTCCAGCCCCCCAGCAAGGGAAGTCTGCAAGGCATTTATTTATCCTGGACATGAAGCACTTGGAGGCTGATCCTGGACACTGTGGGGGAGTTCAGCTCTCCTGTCACTCACACCTCTATTCTGGCCAAAGACCAGGCTAAAAGGGTTTTAATTTCAAACTGACAATGTGGTTTGAGCATAAACTGGAAAAACAAGAAAAGCCCCTCTAAATCGGGCATAGAGAACCACACTTTGAGACTGCAGAAAATAAGGATTAGAACAGACTGTGGCTAATTGCACTCCCAGAACCAGAAAGTATTCATTGTGTTCAGGACCAGAAGAAATTAAATACAGGGAGAATGGTTGGATTTATTAGGAGATTTGCTTGGACATCTCACCTCTGTATACACCTTTCCTAGAAATCCCTTTAACACAGCTACAGTGAAAGATGGGTTAATTTGATGGGTTCAAATTTCACTATTCCCACTATATTCAGTTCATAAGTATTCTACTGTATTGTCACATTGTGGACAGTGCTTTTTGCAAGCCTCTATTTGTTTTGCTTCCTATTTTGTGTGAGTCTGTAGTTTTTAAAACAAGGGAAAACAAAACAAAGATACATAAATCCACAAAATGCACTGCAGCCTGATTCCCCCTGAAAGGGAGCCAGCTCTGGAGCACACAGTGATTACAGACCTGCCCTTTCCAGTCACTGCCATGCAGGAGGAGTGGCTCCAGCCCTTCCCTGGAGCTCTTACAATCACACAGGAGAGCTCTGAGGACAGAATCACAGAACCATGGGATGGTTTTGGTTGGAAGGAACCTTAAAGCTCATCTTGTTCCAACCCCTGCCATGGGCAAGGACACTTTCCACTATGCCAGGTGGCTCCAAGCCCTGTCCAACCTTGCCTTGGACACTTCCAGGATGGGGCAGCCACAGCTTCTCTGGGCACCCTGTGCCAGAGCCTCCCCACCCTCACAGGGAGGAACTTCTTTCTAATGCCCACCCTCCTTCAGGTTAAGGCCATTGTCCCTTGTTCTGTCACTCCTCATCTAAAGACGCTCTCCAGCTCTCCTGGAGCCCTTTAGACCCTGGAAGGGGCTCTGAGGTCTCCCTGGAGCCTTCTCCTCTCCAGGTGAGCACCTCCAGCTCTCCCAGCCTGGTTCCAGAGCAGAGGGGCTCCAGCCCCTGGACCATTTCTGTGGTCTCCTCTGGATTCACTTGAGGAGCTCCACATGCTTCTGACACTGGTGCCCACAGCTGAAGGGAGCTCTGCAGGTGGGGAATGACCTGAGCAGGACAGAAGGGAAGAATTCCAGCCCCACGAGCCGCCCACACCGTGAGATGAGTCCAGGACCAGGTGCATCTGTGCAAATTCATCGGGGGCTCCTAAAGAACCTCCGAGTGATACCTGAAACGTAAGTGGAAGCTGAAGCACCCTGTCTGTGATACACTCACAGAGCTGTGCCAAAAACCAGGACAGCCACACCCTGTGCCCACGGAGGTCTCCCAGAGGCCATGGTGAACACACCAGGAATGGGAGCAGAGCCCAGCCCATGGCAGTATTGACAGGACATACATCACACAGGACATGCTCTGACTTTCCAACCTCTGCTTGTCGAACCAAAGGTTCCCCTCCTGCTCCCAGCCCACGGGGGAAGCCAGAGATTCCTGGGAAATCCTGTGCCTGCCAGGCTCCCCAGGAGAAACAGGCACATGTCCTTGTTAGAGGCAGTAGCTGAGATCCTCACTAACCATTCCAACAGGACATCTTTAGAGCAGTGTCAAACCCATGGCACAACGGTCCAAGACAGGATGTTAAGCATAAGCTCCATGATTGGAACTGCAGGGGAAATTTAAAGCAGCAAGATGCAATTAGCCATGCTGGAATTCAGCTCCATGCTGAGGCTACCTCCTAAATATCACTGCAATGAAAGGGCTGAGCAGGTCTGAGCTCTCTGCTGTAATTCCAGGGATCTGCAGCACAGGGTCTGGGCCCACCCCACTTACCTCTTCCCTGAACACAGATGCTTGCTCTTTGCAGCCAGGTAAACGCTGGATAAAGCTCACCACCTGCAATTGCATGTCAGAGAAAGGAAACACAGATAATTAAAATGAGATATAATCAAGAAAAACCCTCTTATTTGTGTATGAGAATTCCCTAGGCAAGAATTTTTAAAACTTAAATACTCAAAACACTCACTTGAATGAAGGATATAGATGGAAAACATTGCTGGGTTGTTGCTGCAACTCCTCTGCATATTTTGGTTACCACCAATAACTGCCCCTACTGCCATTTGACCATTTCTCTCTGTGTAAGAATCCAGCTTCTCCATTCTTCTACAAGGTTCTCACAGGATCAACATTATTTTTACAGATAAAAAGCTATATATGGCTTAGACTACTTTAAATTCACTTTCTCTACAGTACTGTTGGAAAGTAAAACAAACATGAAAAAAGATTTAGACAGTTTCCCAAGATGACATGCCTGTAAGAGACAAGACAAACCAATTGAATGAGCACTGCTGGTTTACCAACGTGCAAAGGCAGAAGAGCTGGAAAGGAAGAAGGCAGAAGAGAAGGAAACGGAGTTTTGGTTTCATTTAATCTGTGCTGGGTGCACAGGATCCATGGATCCAAGAGGATTGAACAAATAAAAGTTAATTTTACATTTCACATTAGGAAAAACCTTTCTAGGCAAGGAATCTGTTAACATTGGGAATAATCTCCCTGGACTCATGCAAGCAGCCCTGGGGTTACATTACATAACACCAAGGAGTGTGAGGAGTAGCCCTGTGTGCAGTCGAGGATGACTTAATGTGCATTGTCTTCTCCAGCTGCAGCTTCACTGGTTCACAGGAGATTTGTATACTGAGGCACAATCAGATCAAACATCTCCTGTTAATTGGATGCTCCCCTGCAGGAGCAGCTCTGCTTCATGAGGCATAACCATGTGAGTTGTTGCAGATGTGACATTTCTCCCCTGTACACAAACAAGCAGTTGGGAGGGGTCACTGTCAGATTCAGGCTCCCTTCAACTCAAAATTGTTGAAGGCTCTCCTAAATCACACTCCTGTACCTCCAGATCATCCTACCCCTAGACCTGGAGTCATTCCCTCCCCTCCAGTTCCAGCCAGGCAGGAACAGGGCTCTCAGAGTGCCCTCCAGGTTTGCTCTGCCCTGGCAGGAGCAGCTCTGACTCCTGTGGTTTCTGTTATGTAACCTGAAAGCAGAGCATCCCTCTCCTTCATCCTCCTCTTCTGCTCCATCTTAAAGGCAACCCCTAAAATCCACATCTCTGTTGGACAGTGACTCCAAATTTTCTCCTGTAGAAGCGTAAACTCCTATTAATAACCAATAACAAAACACTACTTTCCTTCTGAGTCCCCCTGTCTGCTAATAATTAAAACACAAATGAAAATCTTTCTGCCAGGTCTGGCTCCTTCGAGAATTTACAAGACAGTTGGACCCTTGGGGCAAGATCTGAGGGCTCTTCAGTGTCTGTGGCACTGAGAGGCTGGCAGACCTCTCTAGGGAATGAATGACCTGGGCTTGGCTTGCTCCTGCATCCTTCCCTGCACAACTGCTGCTGGCTACTGTCACTAACATGGAGTGACAGACCTTTGATCTACCCCAAAGTCCTTTGTAGGGACACTGCAAGCTGCCTGCGCCACTGGAGAGGCCTCTTGAGCAAACAGCAGCCCTGGGGTTTACCAGGAATGGAGAACAGAGGGAAGAAAGATGCAAGAGGAGAAAATGGGAGAGAAGGTCCCCCGGACATGAGACAGACACCACCGAGCCACAGGGACCTGCCTGGGTGTCACTGCTGGGGAGGAGGGTTCCTAAACCAAGACAGGGCAGTTGAGGGATGAGGGAGGCTTGGGAGCACAAGAACAAAACACCACAGCAATCCAACACAACCCCACAATACTGGCAGGGAAGCCTTGAACCCTGAGAAAGGCTGAGATGGGGAGGGCTCAAAGTGAGGGTGGGACAGGTGTTGGACAGGTTAAGAACATCTCAGTGGGATCAGAGCTTTTCTATGAGGAGGTAAAAGTCTGCTGGCCCTTCCTGCTGTAACCATCCCATGGCTCAGAACTGCCTGCTAGAAACTCTTACCTCCCAAAGCACATTGGTGAAGGGAAAGGGCTTGAAAAAGAGCTTTGTGCAATCCTGAGAACACCCTGGAAAATGGACACCACCCTTCTGGAAGGTGCTGATGTGTGGCAGACACACTGAAATCAGCCTGTGGTGACAAGGCAGCCCTACACCACATCCCTTCAACAGCTACTGCAGGACTGGCCCCCTCTGAGGCCACAGAGAGGAACTGTGTTAACTGGGATTTAGAAATCCACTTACACTTGGCACAAGGACAGTCCCCCCTGCCAGGGTATTGGCATTTGAAGCAGGACTAACTAATGAACAATACAACTCCAGCACATCTCAATAGTCTGTGCTCTGAAAACATGACAGGAAGCTTTCAATAAATACCAAAGCTGCATTAAAGTAACTACTCTCAGTGACTGCTCAGTGTTACCACGACTTTCATAGCTTGAGGGCCCCTAGATACTGCTACTGCTGCTGCTCTGTCATTTCAGCTGCTCTCAACCAGCAGAGAATTAAAGCAACGTTTTTTTCCTTAAAGTCGGTTTTATAAAATAAAAACACTTCTTCAGCCTGAAACCAAAGGAGAATTTTACACCCTCATCACTCCTGTTTCAGAGCAGCACAGGACTCCTTTGGACTCCTTCAGGACTCCTTTGTGCAGCAGAGTTCAAAGCACAACCCAACAGCAAGATGTTGGGAGCCCAAATGCCGACAGACCAAATGTACTTTGGACTCCCTAAAACAGAGCAAGTCCTGCTGCTTTCAACTCCCAGATCTGTGGCTACATTGCACTGCACATGCTGATCCTGCAAGTGCTCAGAGAGAACCCAAACTGATTCCTCTGGGAATTTGTGATGAACATAATTTTCAAAACGAGATGCACTTTACTGAAATTCAAGATAAAACCTGTAATGACTTCAGCCAGTACATTGTGGTGCTACAACTGAGCTTTTTAATGTGCCATTCACACTGCTACTGGCAGCCAAAAGTTCCCAGTTGTTTCAGGCTACAGCAGAATTCAGTTTATTCTGGGTTTGAATCACTATATCCAGTGCCCTGCATCCATGTCTGAGGTCCCTGCTCACACTCATCTGTTATCAAGTAATATCCTAGTTAAATTTACCCAGCAGTTGCTTTAAAGGTCAACTGCAAAGGACAAATTTTATTTGGCTTGAATCCTGACACTGTACTCCCATGAAGCAGCCTCCTGTTTTATCCAAAAGAAAGAGATTTTGATTATCATGTCAGAGGATTATCTGCTTCTGACTTTATTGATTTGATAAAAGACCTTTTGGAAAATCATTGGAAGCTTTCTCAAAAGGATGGGAACAGTAAATCTTTCAGAGATGTTTTTTCCCTCCTCAGTATGAATTTAATTCTAAGACATTTTTATTAAAAAGAACAAAAAAACACAACCAAAACCCAACACTACCACCAAACCACAAAAACTCAACACAAAAAAGGTCCAGGTTTTAAAACATCAGCACTAATTGCTCTGTCCCTTTTCCAGCTGCTGTGGTTCCCATCTCCCACATCACCGCAAATCCCACCAGACTCCTACCACTCCTCCAGCATGAAGAGCAAAGTCAAGATAGGATTTATCCAATGTTAAAAGGGACTAAGGGAAAATACACTTTCTAAAAGTCTCTGAACATCCTCTCTGCATCATGAGCAGCAGTACCTTGTTCCTGCTTTGCAGATTCCCTGCATCCTTGCAAGCACAACTCTACAGCACATTTCTCTGGAATTAAATGCCCTGCAATTAAGCACCAGGATCTAAATTATAACCACTTCCCAAGCACAGAGAGAAATATTATTTATGCCCAAGGCATCGAGGCAAAAACCAACTACTCAGCACACAAAACACTCTGGCTTTTTCACACACCACCTAATTACAGGAGACATCTCGAGAGCTGCAGAGACACATCTCCAGCTGCAAAGCTACCTCTGCCAGAAATCAGGTCAGGCTGTGGGCAGTTTTGTTCCCTCCCTCAGGCAGGGAGATGCAGCAGGAGTGGGCATGAACAGTGCAGTCTGGAATTCTCTGCACTGTGTAAGTGAATCAGCAGCAAAGTCACAGGAGAGGGGGAGGGAGATCAGAGAAAGGGAATTGGCAGTCAGAATGATGCTTCAGGCTGAGGACTGAGAAATCAAGGGATAAATAAACAGAGGGAGGGAATCCTTTTGAAGGCAATAAGCTGTGGATACCAGAGGGTTAACAGGGGTCCTTTCCCCTCCATGATAAAGGGTCTTGGGTCTAACTTCCGGCTGAGTCAGCTGTGGCACACGCACAGCAAACAGAAGAGCACTGCCTAGGAGAGGGAAGGAAATAAAGATGTCTCCCAACAAGCACTCCAGAGGAAGAGTGCTCTGGCATTCCTGCATGCCGGGAGAGTGGAACAGGTAACTCACCTCCTCCACAGTCCATTTGGCAACTTGTTTGGCTGTCAGGCCTAAGACCTCTGGCAAGAGCCTGCAGTGCTGCTCCCAGAAGAGATGGAGGCGGTGGGTCGGGTTAGAGGCCAGGGAAGGCATGAAGATAGACTGGTGGAGGGCCTGCTGGAGATCCGAATCAGGGCCTGAAAAAGGAAACAAGACAAGTCAGAGCCAGGCTTCAAGTAAGAACAACTACAACAAAGCAGGAAGAAGGGTCACAGCCTGGAGGGGAAAGCAAGGCAGGGTGAGCAGAGCCAGGAACGGCTACTGTGTGGTACACGGAGCTCTCAGGACATTCTCCCCCTGCCGAGCAGGAGAGAGGGAAATAAAAGGCAAGATTGCCAGGCTGGAGGCTTTATCATTAGCTTCTTCCCTGGAAAATGATGTCATGCTGCTAACAGAGAAGATGTTTGCAGCGTTTTATTGACAAGGTGGAGGAATTCTGGTAACAGCATCCTCAGCTGGGAACTGATGGCACTCTTCCAGCCCCAGCTGTAGCCACCGCTCTGTGCTGCCAGCATGGCCTGGGCTCACTCCCCAGGAGAATCCCAAGCCAGGAGTGCTCAAGGTACCTCCAGACATCAGCTCCCTCCTCATGTGTCAAGTGAAGCTCTGAAAACCAAGGCAGAAAAAGGAAGAAGGAATCACCCCTCCCTAATGAGATCACTGGAGCAGTGCAGAGTCACGGTCCTACAGGGATGTGCTGGTTATACAACAGGAAGCCAGGCAGAGGATGAGAGCAGGCTGGGAAGCACTCCCCTGGTTTACAGTCGCACAGGGGGCTACCCCCGACCCTCCCCCCCCCCCACCCCGCCCACCCCCGCAGGCTGCCCAGCGCCATCCCGTGGCATCCCGGAGCATGACCACCAAATCCGCGTGCCTGGAGCAGCCGCTGCTCTGCTGCTCTGCTGCCCCTGCTGCTCTGCTGCCCCTGCTCAGCGGCTCTCAGTGGGCTGGGGTGTAGGATGTAGGGAGTTAGCAGCCACTACGTGGAAAGCACAAAGGAAAATGGCAAAAATACAAAGAAAAAGTAGATTCTCAGGGCTTGCCACCTGCCCCCTAGCTGAAGGGGAAGCAGCTCTGGAGGTAAAGCCTATTCTAGTGAACAGTCATTCCCCTGGCCCCAGAGCCCACTCATCTCATCTCCACATCCCTAACAGTCATGGGACAGCATCACATAACATCAAATTCCTAAAAATGAAACCAAAATTCCTAAAAATAAAGCCTGAGTAAGAACTGCTTAGTTCAGGAGCTCCAGGTGGAGAGAGGGTATAGGACCTGCTCCTGAGAGGGCTGTCACCCGCTCCTTCCCTGCTGCACTGGTGGGGATAGACAGCACCTGGTCTTGTCCCCACCTCCTGCTCCAGGAGGTCGCACCTGTGCCTAAGGTCTCCCCCACTGCCACATTCCTGCTGGGTAGGCATTACTTCTATCTCAGACCAATTCCTTTTCTCCACTGAGCACAAATCCTTGGACTAAGCACCCAAACCATGACCTAGACAAGTGACTTGCCCTCTGACGAAGAAGTAGTGATCTCATAGTTTAAACACAGCTGGAAGGAAAGCTCTGGGTAATTGTGAAATTACAGGTCAGTGGATGATTGCATTTCCCTCCCCTAATTTCCATCACTCCATGGAAGGTGAATGTGAAGGGAGAGTGGGCAGCTTTCCCTGCCAGCTGCAACTGCAGCTTGGAGCTAGCAGATCCCTCAGCTCTGACTGCAGAACTCAGCACTAGGCAAAAAAGAGTATTAAAAAAAAAAAAAAATCAATCAACATCCAGGCACCTGTCCCAGTTTGTGCCTGCTTAGCTATTTTTGATTGGATACTTATTACCATCTTAAATCCTCCTAAAAGCCTGGTCAGCTCCATTCTCTGAAATGGCTTTTTATAGTAAATCTGAAAGTTAAGCATATGGTTTGCTAAAGTGATAGCAGAAAGCTGCTCTGATACCTTAACCTGTCACATACCAGGAAAAAAACATCACTGTTTTTCCATTTAGCTTTTCATTTTCTTTTTAACCCTTAAGAGAACCTTTAAAAAGTCCTCCAATGATTCAGAATATGTTTCTGAATACCCATGAGGGTCTAAAAAAGGGCTTGACGGAACCTAAACTATCTGCTAAGTTTTGAGCAAGTCTCCCTGGAGCCCTGTGCTGGCTCTGTCACAGCCTGACAAAGGTCACAGCCTGACAAAGGTCACAGACTGTTTGGGAACCCCTTGTCACTACAGAGGAGTTTGCAGTGGCAAAAAAAACCAGCGCAAACTTGTCTTCTCATTTAATAAATACAAGGGTCCACTCTACAAAGTACTGAATCTTTCACTTTTAAGTAATTTTACCCTTTCTCCTCATTTTAAAGGAATTGCCATCATCTCCAGCATATGCTTTCTCTTGACTGTGGCATCAAAGACAAAACAATCTGTGAATTCGGAATGCTCCTCGTGACTATGGGGATATTGCAGAGATAGGCACACACACGGAAAGAAGGAATAAAACTTCACCAACCTTTCCTATTGCTTTCCTGTTTCACCAGCTGAAACTTGATATAGGCATGCGAGCACCCGAGCCTGAAAGCAACAATTGTAAAATATTTCAGAAGAAATGAATGCAAGTTCTTCTCCATCCAAAGATAAATGAGATTTATAGAAACTAAAAACTTTTTCATCTTAAAATAAGCAAAAGCTCTATCCCTGACATCTCTCTGAGCTAAGGGCTGTTCTATTAAATTCATGGCCAGAACTCAGATCTGAGTTTACTCCAGGAAAGAGAGGGCCCAAAACAACAGGAGGAAGGGAGGAGATTTACCATGTCATTCTAAAACACTCTGCTGCAAAACTTCAATCAAATTGGGCTGTTTGTTATTTACATCTTTATTTCAGATAGAGCAGCAGCATCAAGAAACACAACTGTTAATGCATGAAAATTCATTACAAAAGTATTGTTTACATTTTTGGTGTGGCTTTTATGTCTGCAGAGGAATCCTCCTCTCCCCAGCCTCTCTCCCGACTATCTTCCGATTGATCTGATGGAGTGAGAATGCTGCTTTGACACCACTTTTCATTGTCTGGTGCAGATTTTCTGGAAAGACAGATAAATTACAGTAGTCGAGCTGACATCCTCTGTTCCCTTTTCCCACAGGAGAGCAAAGCTGGCTGCTCCTGGCAAGTGAGAACAACAACCACCACCTTGTGGCAGAACTTTCCTCTCCCCTCCATGAGTACAAAGTGCTTTGTTCCTCTTCTGCAAGGATTGAGAGAGTTTAAGTGAAAAAAATCAGCCTCTGTGGACTCAGGCTCTGATCCCAGCAGCTACAGGAAACCACAGTGTTTTGGTGAAAGCAAGAGATTTAACATTTCTGAATCCTGATACCTCTGGGTAACATTTAAGAGTTTCCATTACGAAGTTTGATGCATAAACTGAGCTACAGAGTTGGCCAAGGGAGGACAAGCAGCAGGATGATACCAGACTTACAGGCTTAATTCAGGCCTTCCACTATCAGGAGATGAAATACTTGGAAGAAAAGAAATATATTACAATTCTAAAATGCCATTTATTCTGTGAGAATTCAAAATCTCCCAAGAGCTTTAAGGTAAGACTGCCATTGAAATGCAACCAATTTTGGTGTGGAAATTAGGGAATGAAGATGGCTGCATAGTTGCAGGATGGGAAGAAGCAATTTGGCCATGAAGGCTAGGGAGGAGAAAGAAGCATTCATTCCTTTTTTCTGGACAAATATATCTTGAAAATGTTATAAATCAAAACAAATAGATGAACTTTAAAATATAGATAAGCCTTCACATACAACAAAAAAATTGAAGTCTTGATGGAGTTTGCCCTAGTGAGACTGGATTTGTGAAGACTAAAAATTATCTTTAAAAATCCTTCATATCCTGGTCAGTCCCATGACAGGTTTAACTGACTCCTGCACTTCAAGAACCAAGGCACAGTTTCCTTCAATGCTGCTTAGTTGCAGGATTTTCTTGTGAGAAAACAAAGTATCTGAGAGTGCTCATCTTGTTTGCTGCTAAGTGATACACACACAGTGCTCAGCTGACCCAGGGTGGATCACAGTTACAGTTTAATAGTGCAAAATAGCCTTGGCTTGACAGTTTTAGGACAGGAAACAAAGGACAATAACTTATTTTAAATTGAAACAGCAAGGAAAAATTTATGGAGACATAAATTTGCAATTTCCTTTGCTGGAATGTGACCAGAGCACCAGGATTAAAGAATCAAGAAACTTATTAAGGCATATGAGGGTACAGAAGTGCACTACTCTATGTTAAGACTGACTGGGGCACATGTCAATATTACAGGCAGATGAACTCAATGCTCCGCTGCGTCGCTGCCAATTCCAGTGGTTTTCATCCTTGTAAATGGTTTTGTAAATGGTTTGGCCCAGTACCTGGCCAAGAGTAAAATCCAGCTCACCTGGATTGTGAAGAGTCAGCCTGAGAAGACTCTCCTGCTCCCAGCAATGGGCCAGGGTTCTCCAGCCTCCTGGCTTTCTGCATGATGTTCCCAGGGGAAGGTCTCTCCCCACTCAGCCGGTCCTGTAAGAGGTTTTCTCTGCTGAGGTTCACATCAGAGTATGGGCAGCCAACTAAGCTGTGATGGAGAAACAAAAAAGAGAGAGGACAATGAAAGCTTTACAGTCATACAGTCTTCCCTACCTCAGGAACAGAAATCCCTCACAAACCCAGAAAAAAAGAGGCCATCTCACGAGATGCTGTTACCCAGCTCTAGGTGTGAGAAAGCAGGGGACTATATGGCAGAATTAAAATCCAAAGTCATGTTGGTAAAGACCCACCAGAGAGGACAAGAGTTCATCCTCTCTAACGGGCTTATCGGAACAACATTTCATGAATCAACAGAGTTCTGAAACTTTCAGTCTGAAAAATTCAAAGCCCTTTGCTTTATTATAAACTACCAGGTCTTCTGACCTCCCACCTGAGATTGTTTTCTTGCTCTTAAAATAATTTATTTGAGAAAAATCTTCCTCTTCCAAGAGCACACAAGAAATCAAAAGGCACAGCACAAAACATGAGCAACCTTTCCTCACTTTAATATCCTTCCCATGCCCTCTCCTCTTTAACTGTCTCCTTGCATGTTGTTCTTGGGTATATTATTTCACAAATATAACTCCTTCAGTACTGCTGGAATGTAGAAACTGGAGTGAATGAGTATGTTTGCATTGCAGCTATCATGATAATAGTGGTATAAACAAAATTTATGATCAAACAGCCTGCTTAGACTCAAGAGGGCGCTGCAATTGCAGTTATAGCTATCTCCAGAATAACTACCCTGAGACCATTTCAGTGCAGTGCAGTTGCCTGGTGCTGCATCATTATTATTATTGTTGTTGTTGTAGCTGCTGTTGTTGTCATTAACAGCACTCATCCACATACGTGTAATGTGTTCCGTATCGGGGGCCCCGGACGTGCCCGATCCCCTGGCAGCCCGGAGTAGGACATGTCTGTCCCACTGCTCCCTCTGGATCTTCAGCACCTGAGAGTAGTAAGAAAAGGAAGATGAACAGATTTGCACATGAGGAGCAGACTGCACTTAGGAACTTATCTGGCATAACAAAAGCGTGTGCTGTATTTACCTAGAGGGACCTGCAGAGCATGTCCAGTTTTGTCACACCAGCCTACAGGATGGATGTCAGGGCTGTCTGCATCCACCCAGAAATCGTAGTGAGGGTCCCAGCCATCAAAATGTATCTGAAAGAAGCAGAAGTCTCAGTGAAAGACACAGTTCAGGGTATGACTCAGCTCTTATGTTAACTTCTCCCTTTGTTTCACCTTGCTCAAGCTTGGGGCTGATTCATCCAGTCTTTCAGATCAATTTTTCAGTCAGGCACAATCATCTCTGTGCTCAGCCTAACTCTTTGTTTTCCTGCATCTGTGTTTCACAGAATAACCAGGTTGTGGTGACACAGTCTGTCACCCCACAGCCTGTGGGATGCTCTAACATGCAAAGTCCGAAGCTATGCAAACACAAATGCTTATTTGTTTTGTTTTCTGTGGATCCCAAAACCACCATAGAAGCCAACAAGCATGGTGAGTTTTGCAGTGAACAAGCTGCAATTTTCTGCTGGAGAAGAGACTGGCAGTAGCTCAGATCCAGATCAGGTTAACAGAGACTGAGGATCACTGGAGTTTAAAGGCTACTGGGTTGTTCATGCAGGAAAGTTTCAATGTATGAATTGAGTATCATGCCACTATGGACTGGCAAATCTTGGCTTTTGTTCACAGCAATGAGACTCAGAACCAGCCAGATAATGGGGAGTGAATTCCACTCCTGCCCATGTAATCATCCTTTGGGAAGGAGAACTGTGGCCATGGAGTCTCCATCAGTGCAGCCTCCACTTTAGCTGGCTTATACTTAGTTTTTCAGAATCCAAAGCACAACGGATTATTTGGGCAATATATTTGCGTGAAAAGACTAGGTTAAAATGTATTTATGTGACAAATTTGTACTGGAGAATGATGCTGCTTCCCACATGTACCAGGGTTTAAATTGCTGTGGGTTTCCCTTTCCTGGTAGGAAAAAAATGCAGATAGGCAGCTTCCCCAGCGGAACATTCCTGCTGCCATCAGTCACAGAGATCACAGTGAATATGCCAAGAGATGGGACATCACACTGTCAAATTGTTAGTTGAAAACAGTTACCTTAGAAAAGTAACTAACACCAGGCCAATTCCATCAGATTTCAGCAAAACAAAGCAACAGGAACCATTTCCAGCTGGGCAGGCCTGGAGGCCACACAGCTGCCATGCTGTTGTTTGCTGCTCTTTGCTCCCAAGTGTTGTTTTCCCTGCGCTGCCCCCATCCCAGGGTTCTCAGCAGAGGCTCTGCACTTGGGAGGAAGGTCATACCTTAACGCGATGGTTGTCTTTGTCAATGATTGTTGCCACTCTTATCAAGATGGGATTTCGTCTGTCCACAGCCTCTAACTTCGTATTAACCTGGAATCCGTGAGGAGGACGCTGGAAGAGAGGATTGTAAACAGAATGCTAAAAAGCTTTGGAGTTCAGAGCTGGCACCTGCTTTGAATGAAATGTGCTCCAGTTTCCATCCACCCCTAGCTGCCTTTGGAGCTTTGGGTTATCTCACATGGCAGACTGTCCAGAGGCTAAAATCAGAGTTTCCAAGAGGTTAAATTAAGAGTTCCCGAGAGGACTTAGCTGAGTGTTTGTCAGCAGCCCTAAACTGCTGCAGAGGCAGCCTGAGGTGGCTCAGCACAGAGGAGCTGTCCCAGCCAAAACAAGAGACCCTTCCCTCACAGACAAAAGGCCAGGGACTACCACATGCGGCTCCACTGACACAGCCTCCCCAGCCTGACAGCACACCTCCCCACACAGCAGGGACATGGTCTTCTCTAGAAGAGGAGACTGAGAGGGGAGAGATCTCAACAGTCCATAGGAATATCTCCAGAGCAAGTGTCAGAGGATGGTGTCAAACTCTCCACCAGGGCCCAGTGACAGGAAAAGGAGCAATGGCCCTGAAATAAAACACTGAAACCTCAACATGAGGAAGAACTTTTAATGGAGGCTAGCAGAGCACTGGAACAGCTGGCCAGGGAGGGGGTGGAGTCTCCCTCTCAGGTGACATTCCAAACCCACCTGTGTCACCTGCTCCAGGTGACTCTGTCTTGGCAGGGGGGTGGAATGGATGATCTCCAGCCTCTCTTCCAACATGACTATTCTGTGATGTCACACCAGTAAGGACAGTGGCCAGTTCTCCACTTTTCACATCTGAACAAACCACTGGGTGAAGCCTCTCTTCACTACCCTACATCCTCCCTGGCATCAGCTACAGCACCTGGCTATCAGTTATCCTCATTGCACAGATTACTCCTTATGACAACACCTGTGCTGCTCATGAACAACTGCTAGGAGCTGCTGTGCTGGGGCTCACAGCAGCTCTGGCCCCGGAGCCTCCCCTGAAGAGGTTCACTCACCCTTTTCCTCAAACCCTGAAGACTTTAGGAAAACTCCTTAATGTCCTTTGACCTGATGTGTGCCCCTTGCAGCACCCTATGTAACCTCTAAGCAACCAACAGCTTTTACCAATTTTTCCATTTATCTGACTGCAAATTCCTCCTCTGACCTCAGCAGGGGGTTATGAATGCTCATTCAAAACATGTCCCTCTTCACTTCTGCACACAGAGGCGAGGGTTTTAGCAAGAAATGATAAATTGTCTATTTGAACATGACCAGGTTAATTAAATGACTAAAATCTCTCTTCCCTCCCAGTCTTCCTTACCCTCGTTATTGCTGGGGGCAGGAATGAGATGCACTCCTGAGCTAAGGGGTTTAACTCCACACCTGAAGTTCCTCTTTGGCCATTTCACCAGGACACAGACATCTATCAATGGGCTGTCAGACACTGGACACACCACAAAACAGACAATCTAAACTGCTTTTATTTTCAAGAGCATCTTATTGAACCAGCCAACCTTGTCTGTCCTCCCTGAAGAAGGAGCTGAGTGCTCAAGGTCCAAATCCTGCCCAGAAGAGGAGCCAGGCTCTTTGCTTAAGCCTTGCTGAAGGGTTGCTGCCCTTTTGGCAATAGCTTATGAATGTTTTGGAACTGCCAGCCCAAGAAGATGGGCTGAAATAACAATGCTTACATTGGAGCTGTCACCTGAGTTTTTGGGTGGAGAGGGCAGAAATCCAGACCCAAGACCTGCTATTTGTGCTGATGACCCGTGCCTCCAGACTACATAAGACAGCTCTTTAAAATTGTTAAAAGCTAATTCAGTGAGAAATGCCTGTTCTGGCTCTCAACCCGCATTTTTATGTACTGATTTCCTGTAATTGCTAGCTGGAATAATAATAATTATTTTTAAAAAAATCAATAGCTTTGCCATTTATTTGAACTTCAATCCAACCAAGCCAGAAAAAATAACGAGGTTTGATCTTGAAAGAGTCCTAGTAACTGCTGATATATCAAATACTTTTTCTTTTTTGTCTCATTTTTGAAACACAGCTTTAGATGCTAATTTGCACTCTGGAGTTTCATGAGGGCCAGAAGTGGTCTTTCTACTCTTCTCTCAAAACCTGATATCTGAAGGAGCAGAACAATGGCTGCAGAAATGTCTGGAAAACAGGAAAGAAGGCAGACAAGGCAGCTGCATGCCGCTTGGGAAGACACTTCACTTTGGAAGAATCCAAAAAAGGGAGTTCGCAGTACTGACCAGGCTCCCTATCCTGGAGCAAAGCCCTCTTATGTTCAGATGACATCTCTCACCACACTTTAGACCCTGAAAATATGAGGGAAGAAGCCACAATGGCAGCTCTTACAGAGGACTTAGGCTGGGAGTTTTAAAAGCTTAGTCCACCCTTGGGGGCAACAACTGTGTCCCACTGACAGGCTCCACTCCTCATCCTGCCCCTGGCTCCAAGGTGCTTCCCAGCTATGGGAAACCTCAGGGATGTTTTGGGTGTGCTGCAGATAACTCCAGTTAAAGCCCTACAGTTCTCTGAAGAGGCAAAAACTTCTTCCAGCTCCCAAACACCACTCTGCAGCCTGCACCAACCTCATGTGGACACCTGCTGAAATCTAGCAATTATCAAACCTGTCCGGCTGAAGTTTTGCCTCTCTTATCTGAGGCCTCCCTGATTGCTTTTCCTCCTCAGTCCCAAAGACCTTTCCACAAAAATACACAGGAGGGCAGCAGGTATTAACCTCCAACTCCCACTTCAGAAAAAGGAACCAAGACAAGTGTCACAATGGCAAAGAAGAGTTTTTAAACATATTGCAAAGTTTAGCAAGGTGAGCCAACGGCGTGGAAGGGAAAAAATCAAATTAAAAGTACAGTCATTTTAGAGGCTTTCAGTTGTTTCTGCTCACAGTGAGACTCCAGATAAACACACTGAACTGCAATGAAAGAAACAAAAGCTCACTGTTAAGGCTGAGAGAAGCACCTTCACACTGAGTCTGCAAGATGGTCTTAGGGGTTTGGCTGAGATGCTCTTTCATCTGTTAATACACTTACTTCTGTGGAGGGCACAGCTGGCTCCTCCCCAGAAGGACTATGATCTGTATCAGCACACAAAAATCCTTGATATGAACTTATCTACCTAATTCCAGCCTCACCAGCCAGGAAAGTACAGATTTGCACAACTGCAAGGTGAATTTTAGAAAGTTTGTAAAACTTCATGAAGAGGGGACTCCAGATAACTGCACTCTTTCTCCTCTCTGTGCCCTCTATCAGGTACTTCCTACATACTTCTGGAAGCCACTGTGGACTGAAGGCTATGCCCTCAAATCTGCTAATGGAGCCACTGAAGATACTTAGTCAAAAATCCTTTTCAAGCCAGCCTTCCATAGTATTAAAAAAACAAAAAAATCTTGTATTTTGCTGTGTGTTTTTGTTTTAGCAGCATTGAGATGATCTTAAATTCAAAGTAAACCACAGTTTCACCTTCCTCGGACAGGCAAGGTGAACTATGCTCAAATAAAGCCTCCAGCAAAAAAGGGTGGATAACAGCACCTGAGCAAGAGCAATCAAAGACATTCACCTACCAGTTTAAAGGCTCTTGCAGGAGCTGCCTGGGAATTAGTTTCTTCCAAGTACCTCTCCCATGAGAAGGCTTTGGAATCCCTGTGTCCTGAAAAAACAGAGAATAAACATTTCTGTAAGAAAACCCCCACATTTACTGTTACAAACAGCTAAAAGGCAGCTCTGTGACACTATAATGATCACTTACAATGCATGGTCCTGCAAAGTGGCCTGTTTGCTCCTACCCACCACCTTCAGCACCCAGAGCAGCTCTGCCAGTCCCCCAGTTTTACACTGAGTTCAAACCCTGGCGAGTTCACTTCTGCACAGTTTAATCCATTCTTATCCTCTAAAGAAAACTGCAGTAGTGAGTTGTGAGCTAGTCAGATGATTCTGTGATGTGCAATGGCATTACTAAGTTAATTTCCTGTTTTATTAACTACTCTATGTGTGAGCACCTGTAAGACTGTAGAACCTTCTCCTCTCCCACTGCCCGTTCACCCAGGCTGTGTAAACCCAGCAGCCTGGAGAGAAAAGGCTCCACAGGTATGCTGCTCTAACAACAGTGCCATGTCTCTCCCTGGCAATTACATATAAGAAACTGTATCACATTTTTCCTATTGCGGTAATGTTTACCCCCAGGACAGGTTCTTTTTGGCAGGAGTGTGCAGTGACTAAATGCAGAACACAGCCTGCAAACTACTGCATTTAAGTCCTTTAGCAGAGAGACCAGAACTAGCTGCAGGTTTTGTGGGGGCACAGGAAATCCTGATATGAGCAGAGAGCTGTAGAGCCCAGCCCTGCTAAACCTTCCAGGAGCAGGGACAGATGTGGTGCTGCTGAGAGGGAATGTTCATAACCCCTTCTACATCTACAGTGAAGACACTGAGGCGAATTCCCCCCATGCAGAGGGATCGGGCAGTGCTTCCTGCTCCACTGAACCTGGAACACAGCAATTACAGGAATTCTTGCTGCAGGGCTGTCAGTCTGATAAATGTCAGGCTTTTATTTTTTTTATGTTTGCTATTCTTAAGCTGAATGAGCACTTCCAAGGCCTGAAAATAACACTGGTTTCGCTGTATGTTCCGTCCTCTCTTCATTTACCAACATTCTCTTCATTTACCAAATTCCAGTACAGCAGAAAGAGATGTGGATTCAGCTACTCCTTCATTCCCAAAAATTCCATCTAGGAAATCATTAGAGCATGGTGCTAACAATGCCAAGATCATAGTTCAATCCCTGTATGGGCCATTCATTTAAGGGTTGGACTCAATGACTCTTGTGGGTTCTTCCAACCCAGAGTATTCTGTGATTTCCAGAAATTCCATCTAGGAAGTCATTGTACAGATCCCTTTTTCTCCCAGCTCACCTTGAAGGAAATGCTGGAAATCCTTCTCACTTTCTCCCTTCTAAAATCAAATTCAAATATAAATTACCAAACCCTGTTCCATTTTGTCCTAGCTTACAAGGTGTGGCTGGGCGTGTGTTCTATCCCCACCTGTCAGAGCTGGGCAGCTCTCTGCTGTCCATGGGGCAGTTTTCTTTATCTCTCCCACAGCCAATCCTCCCTCCAGGAGATCTCTTCTGTCCATGGCCACTGAGTGTCCCTGCAGGGCTGATCAAATTCCAGCATCCCATGGGGAGATGCTCCGCCCAGGGGAGGAGCCAAGCATTCCTCCCTGGATCCAATCTGACCTGGAACAGCACAGCAGCCTTTGCCCACTGCATTCCCAGAGGAGCAGCTTTCTCCTGCCCTGCATTCCCAGAGGGAGAGCAGGCCCATCTCCAGCAGCCCTGGAGCTGCAGAGGAAAACTCCCCCCTTGTGCAGGATCCCTGCTCCAGCAGAACCACAGCTGGCACTGCAGGAGGGCTGAGACCCCTGGGATGGGACTGTGTCACCACCCTGAGCCACAGCGTGCCAGGGCCTGCTCTCACTCTGTTTGTTTTGTATTAATGCATTTTTATTTTATATTTTCTTTTAATTTTTATTTTTTCCTAATAAATAACTGTTATTGTCTTTGCCTGAGAGTCCTTTAATTTCAAAATTACAATAATTTGGAGGGGGGTGGTTTACATTTTTCATTTCAAGAGAGTCTCCTGCCCTCCTTAGCAGACACCTGTCTTTTCAAACCGAGACAGATTTCTTAGATGAACTATGAAACAACATAAATTGCAGTGGCAAAAAGTAGGAACAACAATATTGCTCAGGCAGTAAAGAGTTCTGAAGCGAACCTGGAACTTGCAAATATGTAATTATGTGGAAGATATAGTTTGCAGATTTTCTGGCTGAGGCAGAAAGTAAGTCTCACTTGCAACCTACCAGGTGGTGCTGTCAGTGGGGTTCCAGTTTCTTGGCAGTAGCCGACAGGATGGATATATGGGCTGCTTGTTTCACACCTGTACCAAAGAGGGAAAGCTGGCACCAGTCAGATGGAAAGCAAAAAGAAAGGCAGGATTTCAAATGCTGTGTGATAGGCCTTTGCTGGGTGAGCAGATGCTTTCAGTGGGTGTGATCACGGTGTAGAAGACAAGCAGTGCCTTGTCAGAATGCGTAACACTGGGTTTTCAAGGCATTCAAGCTGCCCCAAAAAAAAGGGAAATACAAAGTAAATCTTGAAATGGTTTGGTTGGAAGGGACCTTAAAGCCCATCCTGTTCTACCCCTGCCATGGCAGGGACACTTCCCACTATCCCAGGCTGCTCCAAGCCCTGTCCAGCCTGGCCTTGGGCACTGCCAGGGATCCAGGGGAAGCCCCAGCTGCTCTGGGCACCCTGTGCCAGGGCCTGTCCAACCTCCCAGGGAACAATTCCTTCCCAATATCCCATCCATCCCTGCCCTCTAGCAGTGGGAAGCCATTGCCCTCGTCCTGTCCCCTTGTCCAAAGACCATAGGGAAGCTCTCCTGGAGCCCCTTCAGGCACCACAAGTTTTCTTACCTCCAGTGCCTCCCAGACAGCTCAGGCAGCCCCCACTGGTTCTGCATGGAGCTGCCCAGCACTCAAACAAGGAAGGGAACTACCGGGCAACTGGCTCTTTGTGAAAACCCCAAGTAATTATTCAGATGCCTGAAAATTGATAAAAGCTCCCAACTTTAGGGCCTGCATTTAAAACAAAGCCAGTCTACCTTCAGACATGTATCAGAAACAGAGTCTTACCAGTAGTCGTAGCTCTCATCCCAGTTATCGAAATGGATCAGCAGCCGATTTTCCACCATGTCTGTGATGGTGGCGACACAAACCAGGGACGGGTTCTTCTTGTCCACTGCCTCCAGTTTCATTCCCAGACGAAACCCAGAAGGTGTGACAGGCTGAGGAACAGGACACCAGGAAAGAGAAATCAGCCACATTCTTGATCAAGCCATTGAAATCCCCGTTATAAACTCCTTTGACCCCAAAACCCACAGAACAAAACACCCTACAGTGACTATCAAGAGGTTTGCAGACAAGATTTTCCATGAGTTCTGGCAATGACTATTACTAAAAAAGACCTAATGTGGCTCAAAAACCAGCATTTCCAGGTACACTGACCACTGCAGCCTCCCAGGCTGAGACACCCTGCAGCGATTTGCTGAGGATAATGGGTATTGCATATCCTGTTTTACTGGTGGAATAATCAGGAGAGTCGTCAAGGAGACCAAGTGACTGAGTGGGAAGAGGGCAGAGCTGGGCCCTGATCCTACTGGAGTCAGTGACTGTCCATGTGCAGCCTCCAATCCACCAGCTCGTGGGCTTCATGCCATCCCAGTAACATGGAATGGGATGGAGGATTTCACCGGAACTGAGGTTAACAGCCACTGAGAGAGCACCAGTGGTTAAGGATGACAAAAGCTCAAGATCCAAAGCCCCATAATGAATCCCACAGCACACATGAGCATGCTGCTGGAATCCAGAAATTATTTTGGAAATTATTAAATTACATGAAAGTGACACAAATACCTTGACTGCAGAGGCACAGTAAAACAGATGGTTGTAATATATTTAATAAATGCTTCAGTAAGTCTTTTCCTCCAGTATTAAGGAGGAAGGGAAATACAAATTCTTTCTCTGGAAAGTCAGTGACTGGGGAAAGGAAGAGAAATTGTAATAATTTTCCTTCTTAAAAATAAAACACAGCAGGAAGTAGTTTGCATCTGATTGTACCATGGTTGTACCTCTGACATAAGCATATTAAAACCACATAAATGTTCTGGTTAAAATTCACTTAGCACCAGACCTACTGAAACCACTTCTATTCCATATCACCACTTACACTGCTGAGGGTCTTAAAAAGGCTTTTTGGAGCTGCTTGAGCTTTGCAGTTCTTCAGATAGGAAGTCCAATTAAATTCTCCCTCCTTGAAACCTAGGAAGAGAGAAAAAAAGATTGTTTTACATAGCCCTGGTACATTCTGATGGGTTTTTCAGAAATGGAAATTACCTGGAAAGAATATGAACTTTGCATGAAAACTACCCTGCTATGATCTCTGGTGGCTGTGCTTTTCAGCTAAACCAGCTCTCTCTTTTTCACCATAATGTCCAATCATTAATCCCAACCTTCAAATGTTTCTAGGAAATTGAATGCAGAAAAGAACTGAATGCAGAAAATAAGTGTGTTCTGAAGCACAGCAAGAAATTCAACCCAGAGTTTCTGCTGTAACTAACAATGTCAGTCTTTAGGAATATCACAGAGAAGATATTTTGCTCTTTTCTGAGTCACTGTGTTAGCTAAACCTCTTCCCTTTTGCCCCTCAGATCGAATGCCACAATGAAATCACACTAAAAATGAAATATGCAGAGCCAGGACATCTTAGTAGAATTTATGGTTTCTTGTACACCGCTCTATTTTCTGCCATACCTTTAGGAGGGAGCAGCTTATGGCTTGTTTTTTCACACCAGCCCACAGGGTGGATGTCTGAGGAATCAGCATTAGCCCAGAAGTCATAGCACTCTGGGTAACCATCGAAGTGCAGTCGCATCCTGTACCCCTGGACCTACAGTGAGAGAAGCTCTGATTACCACCAAGGATCACAAAGGAGAAAAATAATCACTAATAAAACGCTCCCTCATATTTGCACTTACAGAGAAAGTAACTTAGGATTTCATTTATTTCTCAGAAACTCTAGTTGTATTTTAACTTATTTGCTCTCCCAGTTTCCGTGCTCCTCTTTCCCCACTTCAAACAGCTGGAAATAGAGCTGGTCAGTAGAACCTCCCTGAGTCCCTGCTCCATGCCATGAACACATTCCTGGGGTACAAAAGCAGCCCCAGAACTTAAATGTCTATACCAAATCAACCCAGATTTCACATAACTGAACTTGCATAAAAGCATTCTGACTTGTTTATATTTACTAAGTCTTAGGGCCTCATGGCATTGTTCTTTTTCATACTTGTTCACTACAGGCAATTAATAGGTTTGCTATTCTTAGTTACAAGTGCAAAAATCTGCCAGTCGGATTTCAGGCAAAAATCCTTAAGTACATAACACCTTTCCTTCAGTGTCACCATTAATTAACTATCTAAAGTACTATTACTCTTATGTTTCTACTTTTTATTGAAAAAAGAAATTATTCTAGATGTACATGGGACTTTTGGAATCAAAGACAAGAAAAGCAACTACCTCAGCAACTGTGAGAACACAGAATCGAGAGGGGTGTTCAGGATCCACCCCTTCCAATTTCATTCCAACTTTAAATCCATTTCGGCCTTGTGGGAATGACTGATACTGTGAGGGGGACAGAAACATTTGTTTTTAATTCCTAAAGACAAAATCTATTGCAGAGCAGTCATAACATACTTAAGGCTTCAATTTTTATATTTCAGGCTTCAAATGCTCCACTCAGAGAAGAAAATCCCACCCCAAGTGACTGTGGCTCCAACAGACAGGTGCAGGCTCAGGGATCAGTAACGGCACCGTCACCTTATTTCACATTTACTCATTATTCTAATTAATCTCTCAAAATCACTGCACTGTTGCAATTAGCTACAAACACATCTTTGAGCAGATGCAGAAATGAGCTCTCCTCAAACACAAAAAAATCCCCTCTCAATGCAGAACTACAGAGCTGGGAAAGCTACAATCACTTTGTGTCAGTCTAGACTCTCACCAAAAGGTAACTTGTCAACTTCAAATGGTGAAAGGGACAAGGCAGGCTTGATCTGCAGCTCAGTTTTACAGTTCTTCCAGAAAACATTTGTGTTTTTCATTTATCTGCAGTCTTAATCCAAGTGAAACAGTTGAAATACAGTAAAAGTTTAAAAGCACCCTGTATTGGGATTGCAAATGACCCAGTGCAGGACTGGACACTGGACGTTCCTTTTAAGCTCACTCTGGAAGGACCAACAGCCCTGGGCTCTGAAGAGCTCACTGGGAGCTGCACATGTAACTGGGGTGCAGAAGCAGCTTCACCAAGGCTGAACTCAGCCTCTGGCACTGCCATGTGACTGACACAAGCCCACCCTCCCTCCTGGCACTCCCCAGCATGCCCACACCATTGCCTGACCAGCACAGGGACAGGGTGGGAGGGCTCTGTTCAATCCCCCAAGACGTGACAGACAGCAGACTGTCCCTCTCCAGCCACCCTTGGAAGCTGCCTAACAGCCCACTGGTCCAGAGGAGAGTAGATCCAAACAGCTGCTGCTTATTAGTGATTTTCAACCAGCATCTTTTACACCCTGGTTTGGGATGAGATGCCCAGGGCAAATGCCTGCTTCCCTGGCCTACTTGTACCAAAACAACTCAGAAATACAACTGCTAGTTTAAGGGTGGTCTCCAGTCCCACCTCCACCGAGCTGGTAATCCTGTGACTACCAGTAATCCCATGATGTTGCCTGAGAAAAACAGCAAGAGAGCGAAAAAAGCTGCCAACCTCTCTGAACAACTTTTGGGGAGCAGCTGGCATCTGTTCCTCTTCCAAGTAGGAAGACCAGTTCCATACCTTCTTCTTTCCAGGAGGCACTAATTAATCAAAAACAACAAGAAAATGAACGCTTCTCTCTGATGTCTCCTGCTCAGCTTCTCCTCCTCTCTTCTCCTTCTCCTCCCATGTTTGCTGTGGCACCCCAGAAGAGGCAGTGTTACTCAACTTCTGAGGAGAGGTTTTGCTTTCCTTCTTTGCTTTTGCTTGCTTTTGGAAATTCCAGCAATAGGAAAACTCTGCTCATTCCTCAAGAAATTAAAATTTATTGTATCACAGGTCAAATGGACTGTGGCACCTGGACTGCTGGCAAGCTGCCCATGAAAACGTGCCAAGGAAAAGTCTGAACAAGACAGAATAACTTAAAATTGTGGGAATTAATTCCTCCTCCTCACATTTCACAGAGGAATAAGGGGTTAAATACAAACTAATAGGCAGCACAGAGAGACACACAATTGTAGCTAATATAAACCTAAAATAAAATGAATTAAAAACCAAGTGATTTTTTTTGTTAACTTCACAATATTTTTTTATATACACACATATATTTATAATGTCCTAATAACACAATGCATCTACTAGAGAGGCAGCTCCCAGATGATGGAAACAACTTGGATTCATTCTGGTAGAACCACAGTCATACACACAGAAAATTACATTCTAAATGTATATTAAAACTCTCCCCCCCAGTTAAATAATGACTGATTTAAGGTATATAATACATTTAACTCAGAGTCTACAATCAATCATGTTGTTTACAACGTATCTTTTACTTAGCACTCTAGGCTGCGGCTGAAGCTCTCCAAAGTCAATGAAAAAAAGATTCTTATTATCTTCAGTGAGCTCTGGATGAAGCTGTCTCCTTCCAGATCCTTACCCTATGTCCATTATGCAGACAAATCCAGGATATTCCAGCTAATACACCTCTGAAGCAGGTAAGAGGGTTATGGACCTAATAAGCTGTACTGAATGTGAAATGAGCTCTCCTGTCCTTTATTTTTCTGTTTGTTATTATTCATTTTATAATAGCTACTAAAAAAAAAAATCTATAAACATTAAAGAGAAGAGACTATGAGCTTAGCTCACCTTGTTTTATTGGTTTAGTGTTTCTGCGGCTTTTCATATTATTTGATTTATTCTTCTCCTAGACACAGATATGTTAAAAAGAAGTTTAGCAAGATAGTTTTTCCTTCCCTCTGATCATCTCACAATGCAGGTACAACACGGATATAACAGGTAACTGAAAGAACTACTAGCCAGTATTGCTGTCTCTTTAACAACCCTGAAAGAACATCAGGTGCGAATGTTATAACGCTGATCTTGGTATCCCAAAGTGCTTTAGAGTTATTTAATATATGCTACTGAAGTTCATTTAAATCTTCAAGAGCAGCACAGGACCAAACATTACAATACAGAGGATTTGCTTTCTGCAATGCAGGATTTGCTGCTCACATCAGCAGCCTTACTGGAACACTCCTTTTTCCTTTCCCTTTCTTACATCCGTCTATGCCAGGGAACCAATACAGGGGGGAAAAAAGGCATTTATGAAGCCCTGAAGGAAGCAGAAGCTTCAAGTAACTCCTGTCATAGATGAGCACCCCAGACAATGTGTTCTCTCTGTGTCACACTCCATGCCCAACCCTCATTCCCGTTTCTTCTGTGTGTTTGCAAACTCGGGCTTGATTCCTCCCAGGCTGTTATTTCTCAGAGCAAACCAAAACCAGCCAAAGTGTGCCATACAAAGCTGCCTGCCAAACACTCCCCAGAAGGGACAGGGGGACAGTTTCTAATGAGAACAAGGAGAAGAGGGAAGAGAGAGACTGCAAGGACTTCTGAAAACATCCACCCCTTAAAACACCTCATCCACATCCCAGAGAAAAGCTCAGAAAGACGATGAGTTAAACTGCTCATGACAGCAGAGGCTGCAGCTTTATTGCCCCTGTTCTGCCATACAGAACCCTTATGTGAATAAACATAAAATAGCTCAGAGAGGCACTGATGGGCAGAAGCAGAGCACAGAGCACCAGGAGGGAGTTAGGGGCTGCAGGAAACTGAATGAAAGATCAGATCAGGACTGAGGTACTGCTGTTTATGCATGATTAATACAGATTTCTGGTGGTGCAGTGAGAGTACATTCAAGTATGTAATAAAACCCAAACAAACCCTGTGGTTTGACACTGATCTTCAATATCACACAATAGTATTTGAGTGTAGTTATTCTGGAGACATGTGATGTTATTACTGTGAACTCCTGACTTTCACTTCACCTGAGCTATTCATTCACCCCTGCGACTCCTCAGAACAGATATTCCCATCACTGATGTAAATCAGGATCAGACTCAGACCATTCCTGGGTACAGAACAAGCTCCCTCAGCCCAGCTGGCATTGCACAAGGAACTCTGAGACAACTGCCCCTGCTTTCCACAGCTCTCCTTAAAGGAAGTACATCCAGCCTCATTTACCTCATCCTCATAGGCATTTTCCTCCTCATCCTCCGAATCCAGAGGCAATCTTCTCTTCCTCCGGAGACGTCTGACAGGTCTGCCAGCCTCAGCCACCTGACAGCCACTGCTGGTAGTAAGATTTCCATTATTTCCCATTTCTGCAATCATCTGGAATGTCTTTGATATCATTAAAAATCCAAAATTAAAACCATTATAAAATTAAAACATTATTCCTGCACTGTTTCCAGTGTCTCTGAACCTCTTGAAATGAGGAGGCCTGAGGACCTGAAGAAATTAAAGGTGTCTGCAGGATTTCCTGGATATAGAACACTTGGTCTGACAGGTTCATTCTACTCACACCAACACCACACTCCCTTTAAATGTTTTCAAACAAAAAATGGGAAAAATCCGGGATTTACGTACCTCTCCCTGTGCTGCTGGGAGCCTGTCTGAGTACAAATCTTTCCATTCTCAAAGCAATCCATTTGCTCACAGGTTTGGGAATCAGAGCAGGGCACAGCTTGTCTTGGCACTGCAGAAGTGAAGAAAAAGACAACTATAAAATTAAAACATTAAAACACCTTTCAGACAATGAGTTCTGCCAAAATCCTTCACAAACTTTCATTAACTGACACTCAGTATCCCATTGTGAAGGAAGTAACTATCACCTGTATCACCTCTGTGCTGCCACACCATCTCAGCAGAGAAAACCCCCTTTTATTGGTAATATTTTAATTTTGGAGAACTGGTCTCCAATAGTACTCTCAGGCACATCTTGGTTGACCTGATGATCTTAAAGGTCTTTTCAAACGTTAATGACTCCTTGATATTATCTGTGAGGGAGCTCTCTGCTGAAACAGTGAGTGATTTAATCAAAGGAAACTGGTGATTTACAAAGTGATGCTGAACAGCCTGAAGGGCCGACCCTGGGGAAGAATGACCCACGCTGCAGCAGTTTGTGGAGAACTGTTGCCCATGGGATGGACTCACTTAGAGAAGTTCCTGAAAAACTGTCTCCCACGAGAGGAATTCCCTGCTGAAGCAGGGAAGGACTGACTCCTCTCCCTGAGCAGCAACAGAAACAACTTTGTGATGAACTGACCATAACCCCCATTCCCATCTCCCTGCGCCACTAAGGAGAGGAGGGAGAGCTGGGAAGGAGGGAGGGGTTTGACACTCATCCCTGCTCCAGTACAGCCCTGCACACACTCAGCCTGTCCTGCTAAGGACATCACAGGAAATCCAGCTGCAGAACTAGAAGACCCATCCAGACACACACACATGGCAGCTTTGGAAAAGGCATGATACATGGCAGACTTCAGAGATTCATCCTTGGAGCTTAAAACACAGGTCATGCAGGAACACTTCAGTGGTCCAGACAAAATTATTAGCATGTTAAATAGTGTCACTATGCATCTTTTATTACTCCTGACATGCAAATGCAACCAAGCATAAAAAAACTAAACTAAAAAACCACCTTTTTGATAAGCAAATAGCTGCAAAGATTACCCATTTCTTGATCTTCTTTACTGTATGCATTATGGAGCTACTGAACTCCAGAAAGAAAGAGGCAAGTCAAAGGTGGTTGCATTTGCAAGCTCTGCTCCAAAGCTTCTATTCCAAGCATTTCATTAGTCTGAGATCTTTTCTCAGCCACCTGCACTTCACTGAAACTTCAGTCTGAAAGCATTTTCTTCACTCTGAAACAGAGCTCCTTTGTTGAGTGGAGAAGCCCCCTCTGTCTTCTACTCCTGTGTGCTTCCTGGCCTCAGGATCCTGCTTCCAGTACCCTATCAAAGCTTCATCCCAAACGTTCTTCCCTCTCTTTATCTAAAGCTTGTATTTCTTAAAGCTTCAAAGATGCTGGACTTGCTTCTGAAAGGCTCACATCCTTCTGTGTAGCTCCAAGGAGACAGAGCATCATTTCATTTCAACACAAAGTGAAATGTCCCATTCTGAAGAAATGATAATTCCAAGTGGACTCAGCTTCCTGCAGGATTCCTTCCAGTTCAGCTCCCTCAAACACTCCAGGAGCAGCAGCATCCTGGTGCAGATTTCACGGGCTGAGGCTGATGGGACAGCTCAGTGCCATGGCAGAAGGACAGTGAAAGGAGAGCTCCAAGCTCCACTGCTGTTCCAGATAGAGTTCCTGTGCCCAGGAGCTGGAAAGGTGCCCGTGGCACTGCAGGAGCAGAGGTCTCCAGCGCAATGACGCCCCTGCACACGAATGAACAGTTCTGGTTCTGCCCAAACCAGTGCAGACAGAGGCTGGGGCTCCCTCCTGCCAAAATCTCACAGTGCACCTGTGGCCAGGTGAGCTGGGGAAGCCCCAACCCCAATCCCAGAACACATAAATTTGTATTAGAAAAACAACGACCATCTTTACTAACAGTCTCTGATCTGAGGGTGAGGCCTGGCTGATCATGGGGGGAACATCCAGTTTCGTCCCACAACTCCATCCCTCATTCCTAAGTCATGGAAATGCAGAATTTACCAACAGAACCAAATCTTTCTTTACTCAACAGAGCTCAGTAGAGCAGGTTTGCTAATATGAAATCCACACAAACCCTCCAGAAATAATCTGTCCTTCCAGAGATGTTCTTGAATGGTATTAAGGAAAAATGCATTTTGTGCATGCAAGAACTGGAATAAACCAGGAAGAAAGAGGAGGAAAAAGGATTAAACAGGAAAAAAATATATATATTTGGCATCTTAAGGACAAAGCAGCTCTCTGGGCAGCCAGTTGTTGTGTTCCAGCTGAACATTCCAACCAGACCCACTAACCAAGGTACTGAGGGCTCTTACACTTTATCATCTAATATAAAACAACACATTATTATTTGGTGTCTTTCAGTGTAAGAAATAATGTGGTGCTTTGTTGATTCTCTGCTATTAGGAGGAATCAATAAAAGTGAAGCTGTTTCTGCAATGGAATGTTACTACTGGGTAAGGAGCAGAAGTGTAATGACTTGGATTGAACACAGAAGTTACAGAAGTTACACCACTGCAAAATAACCCAAAGGAGTCAATGGACCAATTCCATGTTTTATGGGAGTGTAGACCGCTGATCTCAGAACTCCACAAGATGAAGGTTTATCCACATCTGCTGGCAGAATTGTCTCCTCATAGTTTAAGTTCCTTCACAGCCCTTCCCCACTGCTCAAAGGGAGGAGGAGGAAGAAAAGGAAGATTATGAACACGGGTCGATGTCAGGGACCCGATTCTGAATGCCTGATGTGGTAACAACAACCTGATTTTTCAGAACTCTCAAGTTTCTTCAGCTCAAATTTATTTCACTTAAAATTGATCTTTTCCTCCCCAAGACTCAGAATTTGCAGCCTTGAAGGCAATTCTGTGTATTTGTTTTCAGCACAAAGGAACAGAGCAGCTGAATACCTTTATTTGCAAATGTCAACAGCCACTCCCCCTCCCCTAACACAGAACCCCAGGTTTGTGACCATCAGACCTTGGTTCTGATTCATGAGAGCCCTGTTTGCCCCTGAATTCCATTCTTGACCTGAAGTCTTCAGGTGCTCAACTTTCTACCTATAGGTTCAGTGTGAGCATAATTCAACCAAAGGCAGACCCATAGGCCTGATGCAGGGCAACACAGGACACTTCAGCATTCCTGCAGCTCCAATTCCAGCTCCACCACAACTCTTTATGATTATTTTAATTGGGCCAAAAGCAGGACAGATGTTTGCAAATGGCAATAAGAAATATATCTGGGATAACCTCTGTAGGAGTTCCCCAGCTTCCATTGGTTTATGGGAACTGCAGGTGTGGAACATCTGCGGCCATGTCCATGTTCAGGATCACAGAACACATCCACATCCACACAGCTGCAGGGAGAGGCAGGAATTGGACTCGATGAGCCTTGTGTTGGGTGGTATTGAATACATTAATATTTGATGTAGCCTTGTACATCTGTAAACATTTGTTTGTAGCAAATGTTTGGTTGCCAGTTTCAACAAGGGCAAGCCCATCCCTTTTTAGATTTTATTCTTTGTGTTCAGACTTTAAAAACAAAGAAGCTAAAGCACCAAGATTATTTACAAAGCTCCCTCTGGGAGAAGGAGTTTGGAAGTTACTTGGACAGAAGTAATTAACTTGGAGAATTTACTTCAAACTGGGCCAGGAAAACTGTCAAAAATCACAATGTAGAAAATAATCTGGAATTTAACCAGAGAAGGCCTGATAAAATAATTGGTCTTTCTCATCTCTGCATTTTATAAATCCAGTAGAACCCACAGAAAAATATAATAAAGAAATCGCTTTTCTTATTATGCTCCCTTATCAGTAAAATCTGCAATAAAATCAAGACAATCCAATAAAAGGAAGCAAATGGGGCAATTAAAAAAAAAGCAGAAATTAACATGAAACATTTTGAAGAATGATAGTCAGGCCCAAACATTCATCATTTGTCCCAGTTTGTGATTTCTATTCATCTTTAGCATTTTAAGTCTCAGAAACCTTAAGGCAAAAGAAGATATGGCAAAACCAAGATGAGTCATTCAGTTCCAAGTTGCAGATTCAGATTTATGAAATGATAAATGATTGCCAGGCTGACAGAGATAATGAAGCCTAATAAATATGCTTCCACCCAGACCTCTGTGCTTTATCTTTAGACAGGGAATGAACAGGAAGAGGTCAGAAACACTCAGGTTTTGATCTTATTTCTGCCCCTGAACCAGTGGAGGCTTGGAAAACCACCTCACTGTTACTGTAGAAAACAAGCTTTGGCTTTTAACATCCATCTTACCTTCATTAGGAGATGAAAAATTAACTCCCCCCTTCCACCCCCCCCCCCCAAAAAAAAAAAAAAAAAAAAAACCAAAAAACCAAAAAAAAAAAAAAACCAGGAAGAAAAAAGAGTAAAATTTCACTCTGTGAAGGCTAAATGGATGGATGGGGGTTCACTCTACTTCTATAAACACCATCAGACTTGAGGGGAAAATAACTATTTCAACAGAAATCCCATTCCAGGTGCTGCAGGATCATTTCCAATAACATGAAGACTTCAGTGTCTGTCTCTGGTGAGGAATGCAATGGTGCAATAAACCCAAACATTGTAAATCAAGTATTAACATGAAGTCTGCAGCACTTCTGGCTAAGCTTCCATGGACCAGGAGGCAAAATCCAATTCAAGAAGCACCTGGCATCGAAGGAACCATCTGATACTGTGCTGTTCTGAGAATAACTGATTTACAAATCACCTTTCTGCCCTGAAACAGGGCAGGAGCTGAGCAAGGTTATTCCTCTCACTCAGTGTGAACCGGCTCTGAGAGTTCCCATCTCCTGGGAGCTCTGCAGCGGTGTCTGACACCTGACATGTGACATCTAACAGCCTCTCCTGTGCCATCAGTGAGGAACAGAGCTGCACTTTAAACAGAAACACACAAACCCCATCATGACTCCTTGCAGCACAACTAAACTCAGAACTGCTCAGAACACTCAGGAGCTCAGACACAGACACCTCGCCTGTACTTGGTTGTGACGATGACAGATGATGCTTTACTCACCTGTCAAAACCTGTTACTCACCTCAGGCAAGCAGTATTTTGCAAGGCTGATCTAATACTATTACCAAATAAAACCCCAGCCTCATCTCCAGGAACCTCATCAGTTAGGAACTGAAATGAACCTTCAGAGCCTGCAATGGAACTGTACCAACGCCTCAAGAGAAAGTGCCAGGAGCCACCGGCAAGCATTTAGTGGCGTGAAGAGACTGTCTATGTCAGTGAAGGGAAAAAAGACAAAACTCAGAATTGAGGAATTCTGAGCTCCCCCACTGCACTTCCTACTAATTTTTGTTTCCCATAAAGAGTGAAACATTTTAACTACAAATCAAGGAAAATATTACTCTGAAAGATTAGAGTGGGAAAAGGGCCTAGGAAGGGAGAGGAATTCTTTGGCTGGTATGGAGGAGAAGCAAACACTTTTTGTCTAGGTTCTGTCACAGGATCACAAGATGAAGTACTTGGGTTTTCAGGAGTTTGTCCAGTTCATTTGTACAACAGAGCCCTTTCAAGTTTCCCCTAAGCACACGATAACATATGGATTACGGTATGCTACTGCACTGGGAAACAAATAAACAGCACCATGGCAATGTGACCTCAATCAGCTCATAGCATCAGACAGCAAAATTGTGAAATTGTTACTCTAAACCAGCAGCTCATCCTAGAACGAAGCCCAAAGCACTGTTGGAGTCGTTGAGCTGCTCGATTTGCTGACACAGCTGTGTCAAAAACATACTCACTTATCTATTTCAGCAGTCAGAAGAAAAGCATGGGCACAGGCTGTGGCTGCTGAATGTGTGCCCCTCCCCTGCCAATGCCAGCTGGCATTTCAGCGTTCCCACAGAGCACACTCATCACACACCGGACAGTGCTGCCCTGTCGAGTGTGACTGTTCCCCTTTGCCAGTACACCCACCTTGCTGCCTCTCTTTGTAGTTCTGGGTGACACCGTGACAGTCGTGTGGCAGCAATTCCTCTCTCCTGTCCTCATAGGCACTTGGTGCCATGCTGGACAGCATTCTGACCTATTCCAAATAGGCTGGGAGGGACACAAAATAGGGCACAAAACCTTATTCCATGTCCACAGAGTTAACACTTTCTGCTCCTTTATGGAAAGACAGGAGCAGAAACAGAATGCACTTCCAGCTTCACGGCTTTCACTAAGAGCCTTTGGTACTGAGCTGCTTTCCCCAATTCTCACCTTGTCCTCCTTGGGAAGAGCAGTGGCTCTGGGGAGGGCACCTGGCCACTGCCTGAGCCCCACACAAACCTCCACAGGGCTCAGCTGGGAGCCCCAGGAATGACTCCTCCAGAGCTGCTAATCCCAGTCCCTGGGAATCACCCGTAATCACTGCAACACTTAAACACACTTCTGAACAACACCTGGAGCCACACAGGAATTACACACCTTAAAAACCTTCATGCTCTGCAGGAGTGACCCAAAGTAGAATCACAGAATCCTAGAATGGTTTGGGATCGGAAGGGTCCTTAAATCTCATCCAGTCTCAACCCCTGCCTTGGGCAGGGACACCTTCCACTATCCCAGGCGGCTCCAAGCCCTGTCCAACCTGACCTGGGACACTTCCAGGGATCCAGGGGCAGCCACGGCTATCCTGGGTAACTTGTGCCAGGGCCTCTCTACCCTCACAGAGAAGAATCCCTTCCTAATATCTGATCTAAACCTGCCTCTGTCAGTGTGAAGCCATTCCTGCTTCCCCTGTTGCTCCAGGCCCTTGTAAATAGTCTCTCTCCAGCTTTCTTGTAGGTTCGTTCCCTTTAGGCACTGGAAAGCTGCAATTAGGTCACCTTGAAGCTTTCTCTTCTTCAGGCTGAAAAATCCCAATTCTCTCAGCCTTTCAAAAAGTTAAAAAGCTACAGCATAAATAGGGTTGTCAAAACAAATCCTGTGTGATTCATGAATACAACCTCTACCTGTTTGCTTAGCTCTACCATGCATTTATCCCATCAGTTTGCTGGATTCAATCAGAAATTTAAAAACCAAAACCAAACAAACAGGAGATGAGCCAAAATATGCTAAACCCAGCAATAAAACACCCATTCCTTGGGGATAAAGTATTTTACCAGTAAATTGAACCATTCTCTGGAAAATAAACTGCCTAATTCAGCAAAGCACACCTCTGCCCTCAAACCTCACCTGCGGAACACAGTGAGTGATGCTAATTAGAAGAAAGAGGGCTTGGTCAGATCTCTGTTGGCTTTGGTTGCTAATTGATTCCACGTGCAGGAGTGTGCAGCTGCCAGGCTTCCTTAACAAGGACTCACTTGGTCATTTTTCCCCCAAGTCTCCAATCTGATTTTTCATCCCACTGTGTCTCCTTCTTCCCGCTCTTGTGCCCATGCAGCACAATTGGAGGGCTTGAGGAAAAGCTGAAATAGATTAAAAATTACAGAAAATATGGGACAGAGAGAACAGTGTGTGGGGAAGAAGAACCAACACTGCAACTCATGAATCACTTTGTTATTTCACAGAGAGGCTGTAAATGCCCACTGCTGTGGGTCAATCTGGTTTTGATCCAGTTTATCTACACTTCCTTGATATTCAAACTGTGCAATTCTGAGAATGGGATTTAGGCCTCCAGAACACTTTCCTTCCCAGAGGAGAGGCATGGACTAGCACATGGACACTCCACACATTATTGTCTGACAACACTCACAGTGGGATTGCTGGGGTGTCCTGTGCCAGGACTTGGACTCGATGATCCCTGTGGGTCCCTTCCAACTCAGGTTATTCCATGATTTTATGATCTCCATCGTCATCCTGAGAGGACCTGATTCCATGTCCCAGTGTCAGGCTTGCAGCACATGTCATCTCCCAAAAACTACCAGCACTAATGGCAAAGGATAAAGGGGTTACACTGAAGCTTCCCCCTCAACACCAATGGAATATACTGGCATTTCCAGAGGTATCTGCACTAAACACTTTGCATGAAGACAGAAGTGAGATAGAGGCTAGCCAGGCCTTCTCCTGCAGATAAACCAACACAATTTTAAGCACATTTAAAGCAAGACTGCAGACACTGCTTCAAATAAATTCACTATGTTACTTTTAAAAATCAGTGTGAAGACTGAAAATTTCAGTAAATAAAGAAATGGAGATAAAATTGCTGACAAACAGCATGGCTGATGCAAGGAAAACACACCCTGGGTCCTGAGGAGCCAGTGGGGCAGCAATGGTCTGCAAGAGTACATTTAGCTGTGTACCCACTCACCCTCCTGCAACTTGCTCATTACGGCAATGAAACCCTGAAGACAGAATAAATCACCTCTGGCCAAAACAAACGGAGCTGGCCCTGCACAATCGGCCCAGCAATTGTACCCAGCTCTCCTCAGCAGCTCAAACTGGGCTCTGATTCCACCCCAGCACTCACCGGGAATTACAATTCATTTCACACACGTTCAGCTTTAATGGGATTACTTGCAAAATAAGGTGCAATCAATTTGAGGGCAAAACCAGTGCACAGAGGCCAAAAACATCCTCTGTTTTAATTGCATCTGTAATTACTTTGTAAAACTGCAATCCAGCAGACTACCCTGGGGACTCCTATTAATCATTATTACAGATCTCCCATGGCCAAGCAGGAATACTCACTCAGGAAAAGACTGTTCCCATCCTCAAAAATGTATAACCTAAGTAGATTGTAGATCATAAACTGAGGAAGTAAAACGCTGATTAGACCACATCAGACTGCTCTTAATCGCTGTGTAGGGAAGGAAAGTTTGAAGCGCCAAGTCTGTTTTCCCTCCTTTTGACTTCTGTTCTACTATGCAACAAAACATAGACCTAAAAGGTCTCTTACAATTTGGCACAAAATATCAGAACTCTTTATCCCTTAATCCCAGTTACAGGCTATTTTTAAAAACTTATCTGGGCAGTAATTGAATAAATTAATTTTTTTCATAGTATAAATCTAATCCGATTCCTTGCAGCAGCAGGAGCCCATAAAACTGCCCTAATCCCCTTTTCCTGACACCAAACATCACTCAGACTGTCCCACACCGACCCCTACCCGCAGCCGATCGATACTTTTGAATTATTATATTTATCCCTCTATTTATTCAGCGCGGACTTCCCCTCCCAAAATCCCCATTCCATTAGTTCTGCGCTCTGAATTTGCTGCCAGAAAGTTTGATGGTTTTTTGTTTTTTTCCGTCATGTAAAATCGGTTTTCAAACTTAAATCTTTCTGGTTTTCGGGAGGTCTCCAAGAACTGTTTCTACTGCACTGGATTTATGTGTTTGCTAATATTTTTGAGTTGTCACAGTCCCGAGGAGTTTCGCCGGAGCAGCTCCCAGGCGGGATAACCCCGATTTTCTCCTCAACTTCTTGGGTCAGAATTGGGCAACCACCATCTCAGAAACTGTAAATACTTTATGACCGTGCAAATAACTTAGGCCCGCGTTCTGCTGGCGTCCATCGGCGGGTTTACGGTGCTTTTGCCTCTTTTGGGTGTTTAAACGCACTTTCGGCCCCGCGGGGCACCGGCAGCCCTGGCCCGGCGGCGCCATTTGCGCTCCCGGACCCCTACCCCTCCAAGATGGCGAAGCCCCCACCCGGCCCCAGCCCCGGCCCCGACCCCCTCCCTCCCTCCTTCACTTACCGCCGGCCTGGCCCGGCCCGGCCCCACCGCCGCCGCCGCTCCGGGGCCTCACGATGGAGCCCAGGCAGCGCTGCGAGCCCCGCGGGCCCCCGAGCGCATGCGCGGCCCCGGCCCGGGGGAGGTGGCTCTGGCTGAGAATGGGGACCGAGAGCGGGGCGGTACTCGATATGGGGTAGTGGTGTATTGGGATGTGGGGAATTGGGTGTGTGGTACTGGGATAGGGGGCACTGGGTACGGGGAGGACCTAGGACTGAGCTGGCAGTGGGATGGCGATGCACTGGGGTAGGGATGGCACTGGTATGGGCTGGTACTGGGACATGGAAGCGTGGGGTGGGAGTGAACTGGGATAGGGCTGGCACTGGGACAGGACTGGCATTGGGATAGGCATGAACTGGGACAGAGCTGGCACTTGGACGGGGCATATGGGTGTGAGTGGCACAGCCCCGCTCCCTCAGCCGGCCGGATGAAGCCTGGGCACAGCCATGGGCGTTGGGGCACGTTCATGGCTGACACGGGATTTGGGCAGGGGAGGTTTGGGACGGGAGCTGTAAATCGCCATTGCCGCCGGCATCGAGCAAATCGTGACCACGGTGTCCCGCTGCCTTCCCCCACCCCACGAGTAACAGAGGATATTGCCCCGTCTTCTCTGCATTTGTTAAACTTGTTTGCCTTCTCATCTGGGACTGTTATTTTCCTTTGTATTTTAATTTTGGAACAATAAAAGAGGTAGGGGTAGGATTTTTAAATGACGCGTTGGGGGTTTCCGCCAGGAGCACGAGCAGGCCCCAAGCTGTGACAGCTTAAATGGAATGGGATTTCAGGAAAATAAAAAATGAGATTTGCAATGACTCATTTGAAATACATATCACAATATTCTTCATCTCTTGAGAGAGGCACATAAAATACCCTTTAGAATCTTTAAATTTAGTCAGAAAACAAATACGTTTCTTACCTCATCTGTGCCAGCAAGTTCCAGCTAAAACACAAATCCTGCAGATGCTTGCTGCCAGTGTTGAAGCGTTCAGTGGGTCCAGGTTTGCAGGGCTGTTGGAGCCAAAAAAATTTGCAAGTAATTGAACCATCCATATTTCTTTTAACTCTTAATTTGATTTGAATTGTAAGTTTTGTTGAGAGATCCCTAGTTTGGAGCTTCATGACCTTTTATCTCACTGCTCTACTGATTGTTTTGCCAGAACCTGCCCGGTGCCCACCGCATGCATTCCTGCCTTCCCTCCTCAGAGCTCTCACTTCCAAGGAGCCCCATAAGACAGTTACCCCAACCCTACATCAGATTTGGGGCTGTTTTTCAGTGCATTTTGGGTAGGTACTTCCAGCCTAAAGCTGAGTCCTCTCTTCGTATAGAATTATTCACACAGAAATGTTACTTGGGAATATTGTGGAATTATTGCAATAGACATTCCACTAATCTTCCTCTCTGGCTATGCAATATAATTATTATTGTTAATATTTTGTATTATTACCATTGCCCCGGTTTCACACTTGCTGCCAGGCAGATCTCTGCAGTTTCGGGAGATCAAGACTGCAGCAACTCCAGGCTGAGAAAGGCAAAGTGCCCACACCAGGGAGCCATATGAGTTGGAGGTTTTGATGCAAACCCTACACTTTAATGCAAAATTAATGCGTGAGACTCACTGACGTTTGTGAGACAGAAATGAACATTAAATGATGCGGCAGCACCCAGCTGAGGCGTGTGCCTGGCCCTGCCCATAGAGTCACTGTTCTGGGGGCACTCCCAATGCTTCACTATAATTATCAGCACTTAAGATGTCTCAGAATGTCCATTCCCTGGAAATTCCTGCTCCAACACTCCAACCCACACATGTGGTGGCTGGGGAGGATGAGCCCATACCAAGGTCTATCCCTGCTGTGGGCAGTAAGGCACAGGTGCTCCTGCAATGGGTGGTGTGTCCAAACCCTGCACTGCACACCCAGGAACCACCATTGCTCCAGGTGCTCTCACATGAAGGATTTTTGGCTTTCCCTCTTCTTACTACACAACCTCCACCTCAGACAAGTTTCCCACATACCTCCCTTAGGTATGTGGGAGGTCTGTCCTCAGGTATTTAAGGAATAGATGCTTCTCCCAAAGGGGTCACTAAAATCTGGCTTGGTCATTTGGAATGGAATTGCCAGACAGCAGAAACTGGAGTCACTGTTTAATCTTTACCTAGACTGTGTAATTTGCAGATTTTCTTAATATTATTTTTCAGTTAATTATCCCTTACTAGCAAACATCTTGCCTTGGCTGGTTTGCTTCTGTATTAAGCAGCAAAAATAATTAAAAATGTCATTTTGAGACTATAAGATGTTAAAGCACTAAATATATATATAGCTGGAAAAGGCTTTTCCTTCTGAAGGTGTCACTTCCACAGAGATTTCTCATGCTGCTGTGGTAATACGACATTTGATAAAGTCTGAGCTACTTGCTGAGCCCTCAAAGTGTGGGGACATATTTTGTGTTGCAAGCAACTCTGATGATCTATTACCTCTTCACTTTTTAATATGGCAGAACAAGTTCCAAATGATCAAATTATATGGGATTACTACACCTATGAAGTGACTCTTGCTGGAAAGCTGCTGCCATCAAGTTGTGAGCAGTTTGGAATTGGCTAAAGGACAGTTTTAGGGGAAGCTGTAACTAACCTTTTTGTTACAGACCAAGAACTCACAAAATACATTTTGCCTTCTATTTTTCAGAATGTTGCTTGCAGGCAGAACGGGTGCTGGGGATGTCACTTCTTCATTCAAAGCCGATTGTGCAGGAGAAGAGCTTGTGGGAAGTTCAGTCTGAGCAATTTGCAAATGGCCCATGTCTAAATTTGGGATATTATTCAGGAACACCTACAGAACTCTTGCTAGAAGCTGCCCTCCCATCTCCCCAGGTCCCCAGGGATGCTGGGGACATAACACAGAACAGGCACCACCACCCTCTGTGCTTCCAAGCCCAGAAGCACATCCTGAGCTTTTTCTTTTATGAAGGCTCTTCCCAAGCACAGGTGTTTTAGTAGGAGGAAAAACTCCTGAAAAATATGCTAGAGAAATAAGTTCTTTATCTGGACTGTATTCAAGTGTTGTGCCTACACTGAATGTGAAGTGACTTTCTGAATTAGGAACTTTTTTCTGTGAGTGACTCTCTACGAATTCAGCATTACCTTGATCAGTAGAAAATGCTGACAATCACAACACAGCACCACGTAACCAAATGTCATCAAGCAAAAATAGTCTTTATTCAAATTTCATGGAAACGGGGATCACTGTACTTTGCAAGACAGGGAAAAATAAAATAAAAAAATTTAATATAAAACAAGGATATTGTCACAATACCAGAATATGGAACTATAGTTCTTTTCCCTATATATTACTGCAAGTACCTCTATTTTTCTTTTCCTTTTGACTGTGCTATTCACAACTTTGTAAGTCCAAAAAATATGGAACAAAAGTAGTATGAAACTTAAGACTTAGCACTTCCACTAAATGGCAGACATCAAAGGGCATCAATCAAGGGCAAAGTCTGTTGAATCCATCATACCTACCTATCAGTCATCACTGCAATCCTATAAACCGACCAGGGTGCAGTGCTCATTCCCTGGGCTCATTCCCTGCAAGGCTCTCCTTGGAAAACCAGCCAGTCTGGGGGGCTCGAGGAAGAGCTGCATGTAAAGAGAACCTTTCTACTGGATGGAAAATGAGCGAAGCAGCCTCACACCAGAGAGCACTGCAGGGAGAGAGCGCTGCAGTTAATGACAGACCATCAGGTTGTTAAAAATACACAGCATTGACAGGGTTTCTACTTCAATCACTTGGTTACAGCTACTAAACATGTACAAAAGACTTTTCCAACCATTCCAAGTGGCATTGCAGCAAGGTTAGGATCTGGAGCGGGACCTTGACCTCGACCGGGAGTGTGACCGAGAGGCAGACCTAGACCTGGACTTGGACCGAGACCTTGGCTTTGAATCAGATTTAGACCTGGAACGAGAATCTGATTTGATATTTGGTTTGAACTTGGAAATGGACCTAGACCTGGAGCGGGACACTGCATCCTCCCCCTTGCCTTTCACCTCTTTCTTGTCCGACTCGGATTTGAGCTGCTCCTTTTCTTTGGAGCCTGACCTGGACCGCTCGTGGCTGTCCTTTCTTCTCTTCTTGCTGCTGCCTTTGCTGTCTCGCTTGCTGCGCCTCTTGCTTTTCTCATTCTTGCTGTGGCTCCGGCTTCTACTTCTGCTATCATCCCTGCTCCTTTTCCTACTTTTCCTTTTATCCTTGCTGTGGCTCCTGCTCCTACTCTCATCCCTGCTTTTGCTCCTGCTTCTACCCTTGCTAATGCTCTTCTCTCTGTCTTTGCTTCTACTCTTCTCCTTGCTTCTGTTCCTCATGCTCTCCTTTGCCTCTCCCCTCTCCTTACTCCCACTCCTGCTCCTGCTCTTGGCTTTCTCATCACTGTTATGGAGAATGCCCTCAGATTTATCCTTGCTTTTGTTTCGGGATTTCTCTGCACTCCTGCTGCGGCTCCTACTTTTATCCTCTTTACTTGGAGTCCTGCTTTTCTCTTTCTGGCCTCTGCTACGGCTCTTGCTTCGACTACGGCTCTTGCTTCTGGAACGGGACACAGACCTGGAAGTGCAAAAGCAACAGACAGCTCTGCTTTAGTGCGGCAAGGGTATGAGCAGAGAATGCAGAGAACGGGAGGGAAAAGAAAACCAAAGTGTTCCTGCTGCAAATTTAACATGCTTCTCACTGAAGTGGGAGCCCCCAGTTCTTCCAAGACAAAGACATACCTGGATCTGGATCTGCTCTTGGAATGGCTGCTACTGGCACTGCGACTCCTGCTCTTATGGGAGTGCCTGCTTCGAGAGCGAGACCTGCAACACAAGGAACCACCTCCACATTAGCACGTGTCCATAGGGAGCTTGTGACCCCCGTGGGCAGAACCCCACAGGGCTAAAGCACCTTTCAGCAGCGAAATGTTTAGAGTTACACAACACAGTTACAAACTCAGAGCACCCTCTCCCCACCTTTCATCCCTGCTGCCATGTCTGGCTGTGAGTAAGGTGCTAATCTGGAAGAAAAGATGCCAGTTTATTTAAGGGATAATCACTTTCCCAATCAAATCACAGTTTGAATACGGTGAGACACTGGCATAAAGCTTTGACTTCAGATTTTGATTTCATAAGCAAGTTCTTCTAGGAACAGTAAAGATTTGCCTGAGTTTTCTTGCAACAAGTTCTACCCCAGAATGGAAAGGGGAGTACGCTTGGTGCTGCTGGTCAGTCAAGGAAAGCAACAAATCTCTTAGAAACAGGGAACAGGTGGAGGTTTCTAAGCTGAGAAAGAACTGTTAGTCCTGATGCTTGGAGCAGAACACAATGTTCAGAGCTGAAGTGTTAGAAGCACCTTCTGTTTCATTCCATGAGCATGGCTCCACTGGCCACGCAGCTGCTCCCACAAGGAACAAGGGCTGAGTTTTCAGGGAAGAACAGTGACAGGTGTTCAGGGAGCAGGTCCACACATCCACCAAGGGAGACACCTCAGAACACAGCCCTCATTTGCCCTGGATATTAATACATGCTCAAAAAACTAGTCCTGTTGAAAACTCCAAGCATTTCCAGAGTGTTTTGGAACCCAAAAGTCTCAATCCACTCTATGTTCCTTAAATGCAGCCTGAGATACCTTACAGACATACCTTGAATGGCTTCGGCTTCTGGAGTAAGAGCGGCGCCGTCTCGATCCAGGTCTGTCTTCCATTAATCTAATCTTTCTGCCATTTACTTCTGTCCCATCCAGCTTTTCAAGAGCTCTTTTCATGTCAGAATAGGATTTGAACTCAATCACACCTTCATTTTTCCTTCCTTTGTGTGCATCTGCATATGTCACTTCCCCTGCCTGACGCATATAATCCTAGGGGAAGAGGACAGAATCACCATCGTCTTGAATCCAGAGCCAGGCTTCCAGCTGACCCTGCTCACTTCTGACACGATGCTTCCTGAGCATCTTCTATTCACAGGAATGTCAGCAAGTGTTTGACCCAAACAGCATCTGTAGTGCCAAATAACACACTATGACTTCATGAACTTGGTGTGATTAGAACCAGGCTGATCGTTTTGAGACAAATTATAACTTAAAGTCTCCCACCTCAAGTCTTAGACCAAATATGCTCTGGGCTCTTAAGTTTGAAATTACTGAAGTGATTAAAGAAGTAAAATGCTTGCTCTCCAAATCATGTTTTCAGAAATAATTAGGAAAGGTGATAAAGGTTGAATACGAAGAGGTGAGAAGCCCACAGAGAAGCAGACCTCCCTTAATCCTCTACCTTGTCAACACAGCTCGTTCTGCTGGAAAAAAGCCCCACAGAACTCCAAGCTCAATTCTTTTTCCCAGTTTATGCTTCCTGGCTTCTCTGTTTCAATTCCTAAACTTCTCTGTTTATCAGGGGTCTGTTCTGCCCTGCTTTGGACAAGGCAGAACAGGGCCTTTGCCAGACCAGGGCATCTTTCAGCTCCTGGGGAAATTGGCTGCAGCAGAAACAGGGCACAGAGCTCCGTTTTGTTTCCAACCTCGCTACTCCCATTTTAAGTACACTGAAATGAAAGCTATTCCCAAAAAAGCAGTAATGCATCCACTGGAGGATTAATCATGCCATGCTCTACTTAGGATTTTAATACAAGAAGCAAAGATAAGCTATTGATAGTGTGAAGCATTAACAACAAAGACACTGGAAGCACCTCTTTACGTACCTGAACTAGTGTAAAATTCACTTACAGACCAGTTTCTACTACGTCAAAGCTTGTTTAGAACAAATTTTACACACCCTTAAAAGAGAATCATAAGATAAAGTGTTCTAGTAAGAACAAGTAGGTTTAACCATTGCTGCTCAGTTTGATAAGGAAGCACTAATCTTTTTGCATCCACTATTGAGATCCTGCTCCCTGAATCCATGATGTGGATAATCACAAGTCAACACGTCACCTCCAGAGTACTCAGAGGTACTGTGGGCTCCACAGTGTCACTCAACACCTCCACTATTGAGAATCACCTGCCACTCCTTTGGACTTCAAAAATAAGTTTTTGGCAGAGATTTTTCATGATTACTCATTCTGGAAGCATCCTTTCCCTGAAACGCTCCTTAAAACAGCTTTAGATGATGTAGAAATTCCTAATAGAGACTTTGCAGGAACAATGCTGTTGTTTCAAACAGCTGTAGCACCTTACAAGTTGATGGGTTAAATCCGAACTGACAAGGGCAAACTCCTTCATCTCTAGTGAATCCTACCCCTGGCATGATTTGAGTCTGTTTTGACAGGGCTTAAGAGAAGATAAAACACACCTGTACGTGATGTTAGCTGGTGATAAGGATAAAATTATTCTCTCACTATCCAGTGCCACCAGTTCTGCAGGTGCAACTCCCAACCTCTCATGAATGGTTTCATATATGCAAACATACTCCTGCATTAAAATATGTGTTACTTCCAAAATCTATTCCCTGTGAAGTTGCTCAGTTGCAGCAAAGCAGAGCAGCACATCACTTTGCCTTGCTGAAGATGTCTTTTACCCTTTGTGCTCTGTAACAGAGAGAGGGTAAGGAAAGGGGCCCCATACCTTCAGATCCTGCCAACTGCAGCGGCTTGACAAATTTTCCACAATCAATCTGTATTCTGTACGGGTTGGGGGACCGTACTTATCTCTTCCGCTTCTTCTATAACCATATCCACCTTTAGGAGGTGACAAGCAGACAGCAGAGCTTCAGCCAGGGAAATGGAGCCTCGCTCTCCGCCCCAAAGGAACTGCTCTGCCCTGGGTGTTCCCAAAGACATCACAGACCCCCCCTCAGGGCTAAATCCAACCCCCTTTTTGTAACACCTTGCAAAGACCCAAAGCATTAAAACAGTTTTACTACTAGCTTGTAATTAAACAAGGCACAGAACTATAATTATGCTAGAATTAACATGCCATTATATTTAATATTATTTTTAAAACAGTTTGAAAGAAGAAACTGAATAAAGCCAGTTGATCAATGTTACTTATATTACTTAAAAGCTTTCTGAATATCTGACATGAATAAAGCTTTTCAGGCACCTATTTCAGATTAATCTCATCTGTCTCTAACCCTTGGGATCCTCACCACCCAGGTCTAATGGGAAAAGCTTGAGGTTGTCACATGGCTTCTCTTTGTTTTGGACAGCCAAGGGCCACAAAGGTCAAAGAGCCACTCATGGAAAGGTACCCCAAGGTCAGCAAGTGGAACGGGCAGTCATCTTAGCCTCAAAGGACTCTTTCAATTAAAACACTGAGGTCTTTGTTATATCTATGTTAAACATCCCACTGCAAATAAACGATTCAAATAGTTAAACAAAATGATAATAATAAAAATGGTACAAAAAACTGTGTTTATTAATGTATCAATTAAAACAGTTTAATACAACAAACAAATTAATAAATATTCAGATCAACAATTACATTTACAGTTACAGAACACTAGTCACAACTTTGTACTGCTTTTCTTTTCTATTACTTTTATAAGAGAGTAAAACAATGTTTTATTTAAAATAAGCCATGGATACAAATGCACAAGTGCTTACTGCGTCCAGAACCGTAACTGCTGTCCCGGCGTGGGCCCCGGGCATGCTCCACGATCACTCTCTCCCCACAGAGATCTTTCCCATTTAGCTCATACACAGCATCGTCGGCGTCTCGCAGGTCATCAAACTCCACAAAGCCATACCTAGGGACAGGGAGGGAAAAGGGATCACTGGGAAGGAACTGAACCTGAGATATCTGTGCTCAAGAGCAGCTCACAGGTTCCTGCAGAGGCCTGTGTATGCTGTCCTGCAGATGAACCTCCTGAGCACACCTGAGGGTTCAAGGCTTTGAGCCTTGAAAAAAAACTAAAAAAATGAAAACCCTTCCAAAAACAGGGAGATAAATAGGCATGAAAATACATCTGCTGATTCGCTGAATTAAACCTAAAGTCATTCCTCATCAACAAAATGATAAATAATGTGAGAGTGTAATGGCTGAATTCCTTTATGTTAGCAAAAGCTTACTATGATTATTATGGCATACTCTGATGAAATCAAGGGTGTTATCAATCTTTTTAAAGGTAGAAGTTAAACACCCCCCCCACTAAAAGTGAGCACTACCCCACACACCAAATAAACACAGAATCACAGAACTGTTCAGACTGGAAAAGCCCTCCAAGATCAGGGAGTCCGACCATGATGTTAGAGATGGCCTTCATCATCCCTGGAAGTATCCAAGGCCAGCCTGGATGGGGCTTGGAGCAACCTGGAACAGTGGAAGGGGTCCCTGCCCATGGCAGGGGTTGGAGCGGGATGTGCTCTAAGATCCCCTCCCACCCAAACCACTTCTCTTTGGAAAGCAAACACTGATTTGGATTGGAGGTAGATGGAAGGATAGAAGTTTGAAGCTTTGACCTGTGTTCCTCAATCCAGTTCCTCAATCCACTGCAGAAGTTACATCCCTCTGTCCTGCAGGCATTGTATTAGGATGAAGCCCTGAATTCTTCAGAGCTGCCCAGAGCAATGCAGGCAGGTAAGTACAGGGGTAGAACTGGTTTGGTTTTTTTCTTAGAGTCATTACAAGCAGTTTTTAGTCTGTTCATAGAAGATAAAAAGCAGGCTGAAAAGTTCAATTTTCTGGTCACTTCATACATTCACTACACATACAGAGCTGTGACTGTCAGTGCAGCTCTGAGCAGGAAAGAGTGTGAAAACTAAGAGCACACAATTAAAAACTGCAATTTGAAATTGAGAATCCTATATGACCCACATTTTCATTTCCCTGTCCTTCCCTCAGGTAATAATTGCTTTAAGCCATTGAATTTCAAGCTCAAATTACAAGTAGTGAGCCCCAGCTAAGCTTTTATAGCTCTGTGGTATCACTTAGCATTCCATTGTTTCACTGGAGCATTCTAGTTTAGCTGCTGAAACACCCAGTGGAGGATACACCGAGGAGAACCCCCAGATTCCCAGAAACAACTGCAAGAATCTCTCCAGACGACCACCATACAGGAAGTTTGAATTGCTTCCTAAGCAATACCAGAAATAAGCCATGGAGGAAGGCTCAGAAGAGCACAGCTGAGCCCAGGGCTTCCCAAGCACAGACACAAAACCTGACTGCTCAAGTTCCATTATGGACAAAGAATTTAACTTCAAATCTGTCAAATGACTTCAGAATATTAAACTAAAAAAAACAATTAAATTGACTAAAAAGCAGAAAGACAAGTCTCTTTACCACATCAGCCACATAACATCAGTTTCACATCTGTTAAGAAAGTTTAGTTGGTGTCCCTTCCCCCCCCCCCCGCCACCTCCAACATGTATGAAGCAGAAACACTGAACTTGCGGCTTACTCAGCAACAGGAAACTGCCCCCCCGCAACATTTCCAAGGATACACAGCAGGACTGGAAAACAGCAGTCTCAGGTATTTCAGCTAATCTTCAACAACACCTGAGGCTGTGTGGGTTAAAACACTGACACATGAAGACTTGTTTGCTTTAATAATGGATTTTATTCATCTTATAAACCTGTTAAATATCCACCTGCCAGCACAAGCAGCATTAAAACTTAATGAGCCTCTTTAATGCTCAAGGAGTAATTTGTACAAGAAATTCCTCTTCTCCAAGGTAATTAATACCTGCCTCTCCTGGCTATATAATGATAAATCCATATTCCATTCAGCCTTTATAAGGAAGGCTTCAAGCTGAGTTTCTCGGAAAAACAAAGGCACTCGTGAGGCTTTGGGTGTTGGGGAAAACCCCACCAAAAATGGCAATTTGCTTTTTCTTCAAAAATCCACACTTGAATGTCTTGGCCAAGGCCTGGTGGAGCAGGATCCAACCCTTGGAGCTGCAGTGAGGGCTCAGCTGCTGGAACAGCACAGGTAAGAACACAGAGGTATGGCAGGTTTGGGGTGTTTGTGGGGGGGCAGAACACACCCCCAGACAGCCTGAGAGCTCTGGGAGTAGCTCTGCATCCCATACCCAACATAATGGGGTTCTTTTCGGGGAGGTGTTATCCTGGGTGCAGCCTGGCTCACCCTTGAGTGCTTGCCCTGGGGTGCAGAGGGGCCTGGGGGACCCACAGGGTGACATCCCCTCCCTGCAGAAGGCAAGGCAGAGAACAGATGAGCTGGCCCTAAGAACTGAAGTGGGACTCAGCTGTTGTCCCCCAGTTGGCACAGAAACCCAGGTGTCCTGCCTTCCAAAAAGGAGAAGCCCACCCATGCGAGCGCTCCCCAGAAGGGGCGCCGGTGTCCTGCATCCACTCTAAAAAAAGGGGAATTCAACCGCCCATCCTCCTTTACTCCCGCCCAAAGGAAAGTCCAGGAATCCACACCCCCTCCAACAGAGCCCCAGCCATCCTGCACCCCCAAAAAGGCCCAGGCGTCATGTCTCCCCTTGACGAGAAGGGGAACCCAGGCATCCTGCTCCCCACCCCAAAAGGGAACCTGAGCATCCTGCTTCCCCAAGGTTTCTTGCTACCCGCATCCCAAGGAGATCCTAGGCAACTTGTCACCCTACCCAGAATGGGGAACCCGGGCGCCCTGCCTTCCCCCACAAAAGGTGGAACCAACGCATACTGACTTCCCTCCAGTAGGGGCCCAGACATCCTGCCCCCTTCCCCCCCCCCCAAAAAGGAGAAACCCAAACGTTCCGTCCCCCCCCCAAAAAAAAGGAACTGAGCAGACTGCCCTCTCCCAATAAAAGCCCAGCCAGCCTCTCCTCCGCAGGGAGGACGGACCCAGCCGCCCTGTCCCGCCTCCAGGGGAAGTTCAAGCATCCTGCCCACCCCCCAAAAGAGAGAACCCAACATGCCGCCCCAATAAAGGACCAGGCTTCGCGTCCCGTAGCAAGGGGGAGCCCAAGCTTCCTGCCCCTCTCACCCCACCCAAAGGAGGCGAGCCAGCCGTCCTGCCCCCACCATTGCCCGGAGCGCCCCGGCCGCCTCTGCCCCCGCGGCCTCTCCAAGAGCCTCAAGCGCCCAGGCCCTCCCTTCGCGGCAGCCCGGCCGAGCCCGCACTCACCCGTTCTTGAGATCCACCTCGAGGATCTTGCCGTAGCCCTTGAAGAAGCGCTCCACGTCGCGCTCCCGGGCCTGGTAGCTGAGGCGGCCGATGTAGACCCGCGGCATCGCGGGGCCGGGGCTGAGCCCGCGGGGCGTGAGGGGCCCGGGGGCCGCGCGGCCGCCTGACGTCACGGCGGCGCGCGGGCAGTGACGCGCGGGCAGCGACGCGGGGCAACGTCACCGCGGGCCACGCCCCTCGAGCGGGCTGGCTCTTAAAGAGGCCATGCCTCCGTGTGGGCCCCACGGGCCCGGAGGTGGGGGCCCCGTTCTCCGTGGAGGGGATGGCTCGATCCACCTTTCCCGCGTGCGGAGCCCGAAGGGGCGTTCCCACGTATCTGATGTGCAGGGCGGTGTGGGATCCCCCTTCCCATGGGTAAGGGGGCTTGTGGGGTCCCCTCTCCTCATACACCGCGTGTATTGGGGTTTGCCTTCCCATGGGGGTCCCGTTCTCTATGGAGAGGATGGATCGATTCCCCCTTTCCCACGTGCAGGGCGCTAATGACGGTGCCGAGGTGTTTAGGGGGTCCTCTCTTTGGCAGGGGCCTGAGGATTGCCCCACTCCCAAAATGCTGTATCCTGATGGGACCCCAAAGGCAGGCAGGGATGAGGGTCCCGGATCCCTAAACTCGGGGTGCCCAGGCGTCCCCCCACGGCATTCCCCATCCGTGAGCAGACTTGGCTTTTCCTCATTCCCTCTGATGAGCAACAACATCCCTCTCGCGGAACTCTAAATGTAGGGTTGGGGAATTATTTTTATCCTTTTCGTTAAGACGTCAGATGCCTAAATCACACCAAATCCCAGCAGAGGCTCTTGGAACATTCCAGCATTAGTAGCCACCCCCCTGAAAAACCCCACAATCACCTCCAAAATGATTAATATTATGTAGGTGCAACACCAGCAGCTGGATTTCCAGCCATGATCTTGCTCATTTGACAAGGAGAATTAAATTTATTTATTTATTCCTTTGTGCCCTGGTATAGGAGTGAGAGGTCAGAAAATTTTGTGAAAGAGTTCTCTAAAGCATGTTGGGTTTTAATAAATGCTGAGCCCAATAAACAATGGGGGATAAAAGCTCTGCCTTAATTTTTCTGGTTTATGCCATGCTTATTAGTGCTCGTAACGATCTCTTGGCTCTTTTTTTGCTTTTTTTCCCCACTTTATCAATTGATCAGGAAGCACGGAGGCACACAATGGGGCTCTGCCTCCAATGCTGGCATGGGGAAAGGAAATGCAAAATATTGGGGGATTTATTAGGGAGGGAGGAACAGAAGGGAGATGCTGGCGCAGAGTCTATCCTGGGGCACACCTGCCTTCTGCTAAGGGAGGTCTCAGTGTGAAGGGTTTTAGGGGGGATGAAATGGCTTTGATATGTCCATTTAGTAGCCAGCATGGCAGTGGGGTTTAATTTCAGAGAGTTTTGCTCTTCCAAGTGCACATGCAGTTGGACAGTGCTCCCTCCAATCCTGAGCAACATTCCTGCCCTGCTCTTCTCCTCACCCCATGAGACCAGAAAATCCCCCAAATGAAGGTACACCTTCCTGGGCTGTCCCCCAGACCCTCTCTGTGCATGGGAATGACACTGCCAGCTCCCAGAGAGGAGTGATCTCCCTGGGCCCCCCAGGCCTTCGGTAGATCCAGAGAGGCCCTGCCATAACCCCACCAACTCATCCAGGACTCCAGGATGAATCCCGGAAGAGCCTTCAGCTGACACAACCAGTCCCTCACAATTCCTCTATCCATGCACAATTCCACACAATTCCGCGGTCCTCTCACTCGGAGCCTGTTGAGAAATGGGCACAAGGTGGGAGAACACCAGTGAGGTCCCTGGGCTGGGTTCTGAAGGTTCTGAGGCAAAGAAAGTTTGAGGAACCCAACCCAAGGGAAGTTATTTCCATTGCAAGATGTGTTTGAGGAACATTTCTCGTACAGTTCATGCTATGGAGCAGCATGGAGAGCCTGCTGGGATCTGAGAACATCACCCAGGAACAGGGACAGTCACAGGAGAAGCAGCCCTGTGGATACCACACACCTGAATCATTCCAGAGGAATTCCATATTGGCATTTCTGCATGGGGGAGAAGGTCCCAAGTGAAAAACCTGAGGTCTGGGGCATTTGGATGCCCAATGCTGTCCCCTTCCCCATCCCTCCCTGGGTACTGCTCCCAGGGGCACTGGAACACAGCACTGCCCTGGCAGGACATTCCACATGGAAATACAGCTGGAATCAGCTCTGGGCTCAAACAGATCTCTGGGAAATCAGGGTTTTGGGGTTATTTCTCCATCTCCCACCTCCTGCTGCCAGAAGACAGGTGTTACGCTGTGATGTCACTGTGATGGAACACAGGCTGGAGAACTTCCCAGGCAGCTGGAGCGACAGGATTCCATCCTGCTGCCTGTCAGAACCAAGAAGCTGGTTGGAGGGAGCCAAGCTGTGGAAAAATAAGTCTAAATGGAGCTGTCTTCATAGGAGACATCCTGTGCTTCTGTCCTGGAGGATCCAGCTTGGTGGGTGGCTTCAGCTTCTCCTGACCATCCCGGAGATGATATGGGACCATCTTGGGATGCTGCTGTGGGACCCCCTGCAGACAAAAACGCCCTTGAAGGTTGGCCTGATGAATCCTGGGACCACAACATGAAATTTTTCTCCTTAGAGATCTCTGCTAGCACCAAACCTTTGGCTGACTCTTTCCTCAGGAAGCTCTGGGAGATTCTGAGCAGCCAGAGTTTCAAGTCGATCTGATGGGGCAATGATGGGAACTGCGTTGTGATTGGAGAAAAGCTCTTCAGGAAGGAAGTACTGGGCAGGAGGGGGACCCAGAAGATCTTTGAAGCCGAGTCCATGAGAGGCTTTCTTCTCCAGCTCATGTTCCATGGATTCTGCAGAATGGAAGGGGATTCTCCCCTGCTGACCTCCATGGAGGAACTCAGAGCAGTAGCAGCAGCTGGGTCTGCACTGGGAAAGGTACATCAGCTCCTCCCAACTCAGAGGTTCCTCAGGACGCTCACAGGGAGGTTCAAGTTCAGCTAAAATGAGCCTTGACAAGGCTGGAGACTGGATGGGAGCAAACAGCTTTGTTTTGTCTTGGGGTCAGTTACTCTGGACATGCTGAGGGGCCTGAAAACTAGCGGACTTTGGGTTTCTTCAGCAGTTTTCTGGCTTTTGAAAACCCTACACTTCTCTGCTCCCAAATGCTCAAAACATGAGGGTGGATGTGACTTAACAAAGCTCTGCCCTAACACTACTTGGCCAAAGCCAGAGTCCTTTAAACATCCATTTTAAACACCCATTTTAAACACCCATTTGTCCTTTCCAGCCAACTCCTGGCTCTCTCAAATTTCTTCCTCCTCCTTGCATCAAACAACTCCTTTCCTTTGCCTTTTGTAGCTGCTGTTCTACTCCAACCCCTTTTTCACGAGGGATGACCTGCCCTGTGTCTGGAGGGCTCTGCAGGGTGCTGGGGAAAGCACAAACCCCCTAGCTGTGCCCCCCTCCCCCCGACCCCGGCACTGAAATGCTGGCAAAGCTCCCAAGGAAAAGGTGAGATGCTCAGCCGGCGGAAGGAGCGGAAGAGGAGGAGGAGGATGAGGACACCCAGACATCTCCGAGCAGCCGCTGCACGGTGCCCGAGGCCCGGGCAGACACAGCCCCCCGGGCGGGCAGTGCCGGGCGCTCCCCACACAAACGGCCCTGCAGACACAGCCGCGGCTGCTCGGCCCCACACCGCCCCTCCTGCCCCACACGGGCCCTGCCTGCTCCCACTGCCCACACTCTGCTCTGGGCAACGAAGCCCAGGGGCTGCGCAGGGGCCCGGGGCTGAGCCGCCCCCAACTCTCCCGTCCGTGCTTTGGGATGGCCACGCTGGGGCCGGGGCCTGCGGCCGGCCACACTCCAGCACACGGCCACTGCCCCACCTGCACAGCCAGCGCTGCCGGACCTTGGCCAGCTGGACCGGGCAGAGCAGGGACCATAGGGAGCTTGTGGGGTCATATAGTAAAAGAGCAGCACAGGAGGAAGCAAGAACACATTGTTGGTTGTTCTCAATAATAAATCTTTTCACATTGCTCTGCGTCACAGTCACTGTCCCACACCCGGGCAGGAGGGCCTTCAGGGACACGGCCTGGCTTCAGCTCATGATGGCCAGAGGCTCTGGCCTCTGCAGTGCCCTTGGCCAAACTCAGCCAGGGGTGACACAGGGCTCCTCCAGGAGCTGCAGCAGCACCTAGGGCCACTCCAAGCACAGCACCCCTCACCATTTGGGCAGTCCATGCCCCTTCCTCCTCCCACTTGGAGCTGTCCTGAAGGCAGCAGGGCTGCAGGGAGATGACTTGGGCTTCCCTGCCCATCCCACATTCCAGCTGGGATAACTACAGCCCTGCCAACCCCCAAAGCACATCTGAAGAGGAACTGCTCTCTTTTCACACCCTGAGCTGAGCAAGCCATCATTTGGGATCCCAAACTCCCCCCAGCCACAGTGAGATGCAGCCTCCCACCTGCAGCACTTCCACACAAAGCTGTGGAGGCTTTTAAAGCTTTCAGTGGGCATCCAAAATGTGAAAAACAAAGGAAAAAAAGAAATTCAAGGGATCTGGGGGGTCTTTTCCCCCCTCAAGTCTGTGGACAAGAATGTGGAACAGGACAGGGCTCCAGGAGCTGCAGGTCAGAGGAGGAGGATCTGCTTGGAGGACACAAAGGGCTTCATGGAGGCTTCCAGTGCTGCCCTGTAGTCCTGAAGCGGGACCTTGGTGCAGGCCGGCGCTGTGAGCTGGCCCCTGCGGATGAGCTGGCACAGGGTGTCCATCATCGCAGCCACGCTTGTCTGGTCTGCACAGGAAGGAGTGAGCTCTCACTGTGCCATGCAGGGCCATCCACCACCCCTGGGAACACCCGCCTGAGGCCATATGGGGTCCCTGGGTGTGACATGCCCCAGCTCAGGCATGTGGGATGAGGGAAGAGCCCCTGGCATGGTCCCTGCCTGAGGCCAGCACCATTGTCTCAGCACCCTGGTGATGCCTTAAGTTTTAGCTTTCATATTTTCCAGATTCTGTCCTGCATTAGTGTGTAACTCTGAACTTCATATAAAGTGTCAGCAAGTTCTCCTCACAGCTCAGTCACACAGAACAATCCTTTTCCAGACCCAGAAATAAGGACACCGCTGCAGCTTCAGGCCCAAAAAGTGCAAACAGCAGTGAACTGAGGAGAGCAAACTGGGAGGATGGGACTGTAATTGGACAATTAACCCCGAAATGGAAATGGACCAAAACTTACAGAAGTGTGAAAACTTATGACCCACTGTCCATCTTGGGTGTACCCTCGGCCAGGCTCTTGCACTGCCCAAGGTGTGTCCTTTGAAGGAAGCCTTTTAATAAATACCTACTTTATTCCTTTAACACTGTCTAGCCTCTGTTCTAGGCAGCCTCTCAAGGCATCACTGGGACAAGAGAGATGGCTCTGTGAGTGGGAGTGAGGATGGTGCTGAGTGGGGTTTGTCCCCACTCCCACGCCTGACAGGGGACAGACCCTCAGCACCACCAACTCAGGCTCCTCAGCCCCCAGGCTCATGTCCCTCAGGCCCCTGGCTCAGGCTCCTCAGCCCCCTCAGCTCAGATCCCTCAGCCCCCCCCTCCCCCCCCAGCTCAGGTCACTCAGCCCCCCCAGCTCACCCTGCGCGTGGTCCTTTCGCCACTGTGTCATCCAGAACCCGCGGAGCCTCATGTCCCGGAAGATGAAGGCACTCTGTGGAATGTGCGACACCTGTGTACCCACTGACACACCTATATCCTCTTGTACAAATGACACCAGCATCCCCTTGTGCATCCAGTGACTCCCATATCCCCTCACACAGGCAGTGACACGTGTGTGTCCCCTCCCAGCATGACAGTGGTGGAAAGTGGCAGTAAGGCCCCTTGTTAGAGCTCCCATTTGTGAGCCAGAGATGCGGAGAGGTGACTCCAAGGTGTGGAGTCAGGGTAGGTTTGATGCTCAGCACCTGCGAGATCATTTCCCCCCTAGAATTTTTTGGCAGCCCAAACCCTCCATATAAAAAGCCAAGAGCCCAGCAGTGGGACGCAGCTTGTCCTGTGATGGACCCCATCAAGCATATAAAAAGGCTGGAGGGTCTCAATCTGCACCTGCGGAAAGCCAGGTGCCCACTGTACTGAGAGGATGGGGACGTGCAGTGGAGCACAGGAGACTAAGGAGGGACATCCCCAGTACTCACCACAGGCACCATCACAGGCTGCTTTGCCATCCCCCCATAGGTGACCACAGTCCCCTTGGGCCTGGAGTAGGAAAGAGGTATTGGGTTAGGTGGTCCCAAAAGTGCAGCTCTGAGTTGCCACCTCCTCCTCTGCCATCCCCAGCTGCCCTGGGGCTGTCCTTGCACACAGGGCTCCCCAGTTACCCCTCAGATCCCACTTTCCAGGCTCTCCTCTTGTTTCTGTGCACCATTAGCTGAATTTGCAGCTCAGCACATGAGTTACACCTGGCCAGGACCTGGTGGATCTTCACAACTGGACCCCAACTACCTCCAGCAGCGTGAGACTTCAAATCACTGTTGTTACCCAAAACCACTTTTCCATTCATCTTCCCTCTCCAAAAGTTCAACAGACTCCAGAGCAAGACCCTCTATTGCCAGTTTCTGTCCCCAGGCTTGTGCCCAAGCCAAACCACCCATCCAAACTTACTGCAGATGCCGCAGCATCTCTGTGGTGCTTTTGCCTCCAACACAGTTCAGGGCGAGCCGGGGCCTCGGGATGCTCTGCAAGGGTTTATGACAAAGGTTCCCAAATTTTATGATTTCTTTAGGGGATGGGACCATGGTTCTTGATAAAGCATCTGCATTAACCTCAACATTTACCTGAGGGCTGCTGAGAGTAGCAGAGCTAAAATCCATGAGACTCAAGGAACAGCTGGGGTTGGAAGGGACTCATTCCAATCCCCTGCCATGTGCAGAAGATAACTTCAGCTAGACCAGGCTGCTTCAAGCCCAGTCTGATTGGAACCAAAATCTGTGATCCTTCCCTTGTGGCAGCAGCAAAATCCCTCCACTACCAGGGCTAAATCCTGATCCAGAGAGAAATTTGTCCTTCCCACCATCCCTGCATTTCTCTGCAGTGCTGAACAGCAGCAACAGCCCTGGACCATCTCTCAGTGGGATCAGCATTGAGGTACCTTAAATATATCTTTCATCTCTGGCTTTCTCAGCATTTCCTCTGTGATGACATGGTCAGCGCCCAGGGCCATCAGCCTCTCCACCAGTGTTGGGAGATCAGGTCTGGGGAGGGAAAAACGAGATAAAAAAAGAGGAGCCAGGATGAGCCAGGAAGCAGAGTTCCCCCTTCTTCTTCCTCCTGCTCCAGTGTTGCGTGGGGACAACAGGGAAGAGGCTGGAGAACAACTTGGAGGAGGAAATGGAAGAAAATCCTGGGTTGGATGGGCAGGATGAGCAGATCCAGTTCCCAAACTCGCTCCTCCCCAGAGGACCCACCTGTCCCTCACCACATTGATGGTCTTGATGCCAGAGGCCCTGGCGATCTGGATGACGGCCTGGCCCACCCCACTGTTGGCAGCGTTCTGGATGATGGAGTCACCTGGATGTGAATAAACCCAGATTCCCACTGCAGAGGCAGCCAGGAAATCTGGGTGGAATTGCTCCCTCATGACAGGGCCATACCAGGTGCCAGGCTCTCAAAGTCAGCCAGCAGACGGAACGCTGTGCAGGGGTTGACGCTCAGAGTGGCAGCACAGAGCATTGGGATGTCACTGGGCACCTTTAGCAGCATCTTCTCAGGGAACACTCCCCGCGTCCGCCACGTCCCTGGGAACAGCAGCACCACGGGCACAGCCACAGCAGGGGGGAAAGCAAAAGAAAACCATCAGCTCACATTGTAGCCTTGGCACTGGCAGCATCAAGTGCTGGGAACCAGCTACACCCTGGAGAGAGAATTATTGAATGGGTTCTCATATGGGTAGAGTCAAAATGCTTCAAGGGCAAGGAATGGATTCCTCGCTGCCTGCCAAGATTTATCACCCAGCAAAGCCTAATCATTTCCCAGAGGGTTAATGGGACTGGGGCTCCCTGGATATGTGTGCAGAGATAATGGAAATACTCTCCATCCTATGGATGAACCCATATATTCCAAGCCAATTTAGTCAGCTTTACTCCCTCTATGCTTATATCCAATTTAACCCTCTATCATCTATTTACAGTGGTTTTATGCTTAAAAATACTCCATTAGGCTCTTAACTTTATCGTTTTCCTTCTCTCATTTAGCAAAAAGTCTTTTAAGAGGAAATAGGCCAAGAACAAGCTGTGACACTAAACCACAACCAGCATATATCAGGCCATTGGCATTTTGGAGGAGCATGGGAGACATTTGTTGGGAAATAAATTCCCACACTTTCTCAGCAGAGCATTATTAAGGAGAAAACTACAGTGAGAGGCCACCGTGACCTTGCCCGTGTGAAATGTTTTATCCCAGGTCTTTAGGGAAGCTCTAAGCTGATGGGACAAAATGTGGTTGTTTCCAGAGAAACACAGATTGCTGCAATGCTTTATAATAGCAGACATTCCATAAAGGGTCTATGCTACAGAAAAGAAGATTATTGCTAAATTTAAGTTTGGCATAAGGAATGGCATTGCCACTGCTCCTATTCCAGGTGTTCTAGGGTGCATGGTAAGTCCTGTGCACAGAAGCCCATTTCCTGGGGATTCCAATCCTTCTCAAGAACGTTCCTATGTCTGTGGAGGATGAGCAGCATCACTTGCTAGGGCTGGGCAGCAGGAACTGAGCTTGCTTTTAAAAAATACATTAAAAATAAAATAAAAATTAATTAATTAATTTAAAAGAAAAACAGGTGGTGAAAACAAACTAAGACATAAACAGGTAAGAAATAACCCCATCAATCATCCCAACTGTTTCACTATGATTGGTCTCACATGGTACTAAATAAGTTCCAACTCCTGCTTCCCCCACCCAGCACTCCCTAAGGGAGTTTGTTCCCCATTTTGAGTCCCATCCCATCAGGTGTAATTGCTCTAAGTGCAGGGGTTCATGGCTCTACCCACACCCTGCAAAGATGGTGCTTTGGAAAGCTGTACTTTTGCTCTGGAACCCCCAAAATCCCCAAAGCAGCTCACACAGGAGCTGACTAAGGGTTTGCTCTCTGGGCAAGCCTGGGCACCCCCACATGGGCTCCAGCACCCCAAAGATGCCCTAGGAAGATGCTTTGCAGGAGGGGGTGAGCAAGGACCCAGCAGTGCTGAGGATGAACTCACCAAGTCCGGCATCTGCGGGGATGACCCAGTCCCCAGGTTTCAGAGCTGTCACATGGCGCCCAACCTCCAGCACCTCCCCGACACCTTCGTTCCCCCCCACAGCCGGCAGCGGCGACAGGAGGGGGTAGGTCCCTGTAGGGAAGCTGGAGGTGAGCTGGAGACCCCCTCATACCCCAAAATCCCCATGCCAGGAGCCATATCTGAACCCTCCGAGACAGGAGCTGGGTTTGAAGATCCTCGTGGGTCCCTTCCAACTCAGAGCATCCTGCAAGAACCAATGTGCAAAGTATTAATCCAACACACTACCTTGAATCATGTTGATGTCGGCAGGATTGATGGGGGCTGCCAACATCTTGACGTGGACATCGCAGTCCCCCAGCTTGGGCACTTCCAGATCCTTCAGTCTGAACAGGGAGATACAAAGGAAAAGGGCATTAACACCAGTTTGCTGATGTCTTTTGTGCTGTGGCTGAAGCTGGAGGGTGCCTGTATCACCTACACACCTCACCTCAATTAACAGCACCGTATGCCCCATCCCATCAAAACAATCAGACTTCTGTTAGACAGAAGAATAGATTTTTGGAGGAGGCTGCTAAAAACCAACCACCCAAACCAATCCCATGTCACCAAGCCTAGAGATGCTCACTAAACTTAACAACTCAGCAGATTGTGTAAAAAAGCTGCGGTTTTGGCTGGGGATTTTATGGCTCATCCTGCCCTGCTCGAGCGTTATGGGAACCTAGGGTATTTCTGGAAATCTGTGAAAAGGGGGAAGTCACAAAGCACAAAGCAAGACCAGTCTTGCACAAGCAATGGGATGGTAACAGCAAATCTCAGGAAGTAGCAGTGGTGACAAGCACCATTGCACAACTAAATGATCATTTGGAAGAGCCACAGTCCTTCTCCAAAAAAACAGGGATGCACCTGGATAATGTATCAGCATGAACTGAGCTGGTTCAAGAGGGGCAGCAAAAGGTCAAAGTCTCCTCCCTTGAAAAAAAAGGCCTAAACTCCACTAAACGACAACTTTCTCCTTTCCAGGATTTGTGATGCCAAGCATCAGCAGTTGTACCAAAAAATGCTTGTGATGCTGCTTTAGTCCCTAAATTGGGATCTCAAAGGGAAGACCCATCCATGGGATGCAAACCAGGGTGAAATTGGGGCACAGCGATGCTGAGGCTTTGACCTCCCTGTCATACCCCAAATTAAGCAAGAACAAGGTTTTTGAGAAAAACATGAGGTTTAAGGCCAATTGACAGAGCAGCATCAAGAGGGTGAGGGATATGGAGGCATCACCCCAGCATCCACCTGTGAGACCATGGCACCAGGAAAACATTGGGGCATCCTAGGGTCCTCCAGTCCCCCTGCGTGTTCAGGGGTCCCATAGGGAGCTGCAACCCATCCCCACCCTATGCATCTGGGGTGGCCAAGTCCTGACCCCCCTGCACTGCACCCCCAAAGCAGCCCTGCAGCACCCCAAAACCTGCACCCCCACTCTTCTCTGCACTCCTGCTGCTCCAGATTTCTGCCCAGCTGTGCCCACCCACCCCAGCCTTGGCCCTACGCCTGCATCCCCTCCCTGCAACGCCCCCCCACATTCACACCCACCCCGTTTCTGCACCCCCTGCAATGCATCCCCCTGTCCCCCCCTTACTGCACGACAGCTGCGGCCTCCCCATGCCGCTCATAGAGCAGCCCGAGCGGAGGGGTCCCCGCCGTGGCCGATCGTGCCCGCACCGGGGGGGTCCCAGCCAGGGAGGTCAGCACTCGGGGAGTCCGACCCAGGGAAGTCAGCACTCGGGGGGTCCGCGACCCGCCCAGCGCCCGCGATGCCGCTCGCTGCATTCGCCTCCTCTCGGCTGAACTCGGCTACGCTCGGCAGAACTCGGCAGGTCTCCGCGCTCCCCCGGCTGAGCCCGGCGCTGCCGCCGGGGACGCTCGGGTTGCCCCCGCCCCCGACCGGCCCCGTCCCCCGCGTCTTAAGGCGGCCCGGCCGCTCCTGCGCCCAGGGGGCGGGGATTCGGCGGGGCCGCCTCCCGCCCTCCCTCGGTCCGCTTCCCGCTGGTTTGTCCCCAAAACGCGACAACGTTATTAACTGTCCCCGCCTCTGGGCAGCCGAGCTCTCTGTGCGACGGGCATCGGTGATGGGCGCAGGAGCATCTCGGTCCGCGTGGTTACTAGATCATGAAATCATTTAGATTGGAAAATACCTCCAGGATCGTCGTTGTGAGACACCCCTGGATCCCTGGCAGTGCGCAAGGCCCGGCTGGACGGGGCTGGGAGCAGCCTGGGACAGTGGACGGTGTCCCTGCCCATGGCAGGCGTGGAATGGGATGAGCTTTAAGGTCTCTTCCCACCCTAACCATTCCATGGTTCTGTGATTTTGGGGAGAAAAGTCCCTTTTCTCTGCTTTATTACCCGGTGCCTTCCAGCTGCCCTGTCCGGGATAGACACGCTCCCGGCAGGGAGAGCTGCAGGGACGTTTTCGTCAGATGATTATTTAAAACAGCAGATGCCTGACACAAGTGGTGAGAAAAAAAAATCCCGATAGTAATTTAATTCAATGTTTTGTATAATTGTCTTGAAGGAAAGTTCTCATTTAGTTTTCCAATTAAAACTGACTACATCAGAGGGGGAAAGGAGAAGCAGAGCCTCCTGCCTTCCGTATAGACCTGTCACAGAGAATTGCTTTGCAAAGGATTGATATCCAAGGGAGGAGTTGCTTGGTTCGGCCCCACATATTCCTCCTGGATCCTCACAGATCGTCCCAAGACTGGCCCCATTCTAGTGATCCAGCACAGACAGACACAGGTGGGTACTAAAACAAGGCCAGGTGCTCAGGTCAGGATCTTTTCTGTCTCAGGTGACCCAGCCCTAAGGCTGTCGTGATCCTAAATAGAAGATTTAGTCAAGCTGCTTGATAGTTCACATACTTTTTTAACAGAAAAGGAAAACAACATATTCTTTGGGGTGTGAATTCAGATTCAAAATGAAGAAAAAGTTCAGATTTGGAAAAAACTCTCTTCCAAATGCGGGTGACAAGGTTTGTGCCTTTTCTGGGTTATGATTTGCTTTTGGGCGTGCCTTGGAGGGCTCAGCGGTGTTCCCACCAGAGCCTCTGTGACAGCACGGGGGAGAGAGAAGAAAAAAAGAACTTTTCTCACTGACTTCTTCAGTTTATAAGGAGCCTTGAGGTCACTTGTAGGTGGATGTAAAGGTCTCCCATGTGATGTCACTGCAAGGACAGCAGAGTCAGAGGACAAAACAGCGTTTTCCCATCTGGTTAGTTTGGGATCCTGGGCACATCCAGGTCCTGGCAGCACCTCTACCTCCAGGCAGGAAGGGGCCTCCCCAGCTGCCTCCAGCATGGCTGGACATTTCAATCATTTAATAATTTTAATCTAATCATAGCAATGAAATAATGGGATTTTAATAACCTACAGCTTTCCAAGGACGCCAGGAATGCCTCAGATATTTTGTGTTGGGGGGTTGCATGAGCAATACATGGTGGAGAATGCTGGTTGTGTCCATGCTCTGCCCCACATGACAAAGGGTTAATCACTAATTACAGAAGCCAAATGAGAGGCCTCTCCATCCCCTTGCAAACGTGTGCACCAGCAAATCAGAGCTGGCAGACGATTTATGAATATTTTGTTAATGTTTCTCCTGTAACAAGCACAATTTCCGGGTGATTAATGACTACTTCATATCCTGGAATTGCACTTTTTTATGGGAGTGTTGCATGAAAATCCACTTTGCAGTTGAGGGTTTAGGAGTGGGTGGGCAGAGGAGGAAGAGGTGATGATTCCCCAGCACCTGGCAGGGGGAAGGAGTGCTGTCCTCTGCTTCCCTCTGCTTTAACCCCTGTTATTGTTAATGAGCTCTGATTTATCACAATATCATGATTTATACAGCCATTGATTAATTGGAGTTGTTCACACTTGGGCACAGCTGGAAAGCAAAAGTGCTGATGATAAGTTGGATTTGTTCCTGCAGGCGTGAGGGGATGCAGGGTGGGAACAAGCACCTTAGAGACACCAGGGTAGCATTTGCTGGGATTTCATCCCTAAATCCTGTTGAGGACAGAGATTTTATCTCCAGGTTTAGGAGGAGTTGACCCAGCAGATTCAACTCCGGGTGCCTCGTGTGGACTGTGCTGCCTCCAGCTCTCCCAGTGCTTAATTAGGTTAACGTGGAATTATTAATTAACTGCTTATAAGACTGACACCCCTTTTAATTAAAGGGAATAATAATTTATTGCCTTTTCCCTTTTGGGTGGAGAAATGGAAGGTGTGTCTGCTTTGCTTAGGAAAAAATAAGAAAGCTGAGGCTGGAGAGATTTCTGGGAAGGGTTTCTGAGGGGGGACTTTGATGTTGCATCTCCGCAGCTGTTCCAGGGCAGCTAGATGTGGTCCAAGCCCTGCTGGATCCCCTAGACATCAGATCAGGAGGCTGGGCTGGGATTTCAGGGCTGGGATGCGCCAATAGGACAAGGCTTGTGAAACAAGCTGCAAAATATCTTCCTGGTCCAGGCAGAGAAGGGGATGCTCAGAATCCCCCATGGGGGAAGGTGGCGGAGGGGCTGCCCCAGCCCTCGAGCACTGAGCTCCTGTGTCCCCAGACCCTTCTCCCTCTTCCCAATCACTGCAGTCACCATCCTGCTCCTGTGTCCATTGCAGGCTCCTGGGGCCAGTCCATCCCCACCTCCTGCATTTTGTAATGCGTAAGAACAGCTCAGCTGGTTATTTTCCCATTTTGAGCCTCATTCACCCCAAACCCAGCACTGCTGGCAGCGCCCCATTGCTCTGACATCAATTGTTTTTTATTAGACATGTCTGAGTCTTTGAATGGAAAACACATTGTCCTTAAAGGTCTGCTTTACATAATCCTTGGTTTATCCCTGAATCTCACATTTAACATCACTGATGGCGCTGGACAATCCCATAAACTATTGAATTCTTCACCTCAAAATGTGTGCCTGATACTTCAGCTCCACATGGGGATGAGGGCAGTGAGATGGGATGCCCACAGAGGTTTTGTTTTTTTAAGCACACTGATGGCTGTTTCTTGCCTTCTTGCCTCTCTGATTTTTTATTAAACCCCCTTTAAGTTGTTTTATTGTCAGATAATTAAGAAAAAATGTCTAGGAAGAAACACGATGCTCGGTGGCGAATGGAGAATTGATGAGTTCTGATCGTCTGCCAAGGAGATGAACAAGGAGGATTCAGCTCCAGCCATAAATAAGGAAGGAGAGGGAGATGTTGAGAGGATCCAGCTGTGCTGGGACATCATCCTTGCTTGCTCCTTGCTTTTCCCATCATGGCTTTTCCCTGTGCCGCCAATATTCAGGTTGTGCAGTGGAGCTGGTCCATCCCTGGACTTTCAGGGTGATTGATGCAAAAATCATCCTGTTCCGGCATTTTTCCAGCTTGGGACAGTGCAGGAACTGGTCTTGGGGATTGGTGTTTGGGAGGTGACTCAGAACTGAGGTGTGATGTTCACAGGGCATCATCCAGCTGGATGCGGAAGAGCACGGCCGGGGTGGGGAGGAGAAACACTGCTTTTGGGAAGATGCTTCTTTTGGGCCCCATGTTGCCACAATGGCACCCAGAGGCATGATCCCAAGTGTCTTGGCAGGGAAGATCTCTTGGAACAGCTTGAAAAGTTGCTCAGGTGAAGAAAGGCACCAAATTGGTGAATTTTATCCTTTTTAAACTGCATTTTAACTTCTCATTTTCCTTCTGTTGTCTATAGACCTGAAATTTCCCCATCATTGCAGGAAATTGTTAGCATGAGCAATTATTTGGGAAAAGAACTCATGGATGTCTGGGTTCTGTCCATTCCTGAGCCAGCTGGTTTTGTTTGTTCCCATGAAATGCCCAATAAACTCCTTTTGTCACAAACTGCCGAGCGCATCCTTTCCCCAACGGGGTTTGGAAAGGCACCAAAGCAGAGCTGCTGATGCTCAGAGGAGGGCATACAAGAGAGAGAAGAGCTGACACTTCACCTGTACATAAAACTGAACAAAATAAACCCAAACAAGATGTAAAACCAAATTTAAAATGATAATAAATAAGAGTTGGATGTGATACTGTTCCCTCCTTTCCTTGCTGTTGGATTTTAAAAGGAGCTGGTTGCACAGCCAGCTCTGTGCTCAGGCTCTAGCCTGTCAGCACTGAGACATGATTATGAGAAATTTGAGCAATAGCCAAACCTCAGGTCTGAAAATAAATGACATTTGTGATTTTGGATGTGATCAGAGACACAAAATGCCTCAGCTGATTTACATCCCCCCTCAAGAAAACCTCCATCCTGAGGCAATACCGAAGGAGCAGCACAAAGAGCTTTGCTGTAGAACTGCTCAGGTTCAATGCCTTGGTTCTGGTTGGTTTTTAATCAAGGTCATTTCCTTGCGAGGTTTAGGGATGGGCAAATCCATGCAGCTGGAATGGCAGCTGGGCTGGGTGAAGTGCTGAGCAGGTGGACAGACGGATGGTGCATAGTACTGTGGTGTATTTTGGGGTTAAAAGCAGTCTGCAAAAATTCCAGGAGCATTTATGACACTCCCAGACAGCTCCAAAAGCAAGGAAGGGACTGGAATGGACACTTGTGTCCCCAGTAATGTGATTTTTAACTGTTTATGTGACAATTCCAGGGTAGGGATCACAAGGTAATGCAGAGCTATTCCTGCATTTCCACCCCACACTCACAGAGGTCTTTCCAGGAATAAAAAAAAAGAGTCAAAAATGACCTGAAGGGAGATAAATAAGCCCACAACAAGGTGACATGGAGGAAATATTTGGGCTTTTCCTGCACGGGTGGCCAGGAAGCAGCTGTGGCTCCAGGTACCATGGGTGCAGCCCCAAGAGCATCACAGCGTGCCCAGAGTTGACACTGGTGGTGCCGGTGTCCACATGTCTGTCACACTCCAGAGAGGACAGAAATGGGAGGGTTTAGGGAGGTAGCAGAGGGGGAAAAAGCAGAGTCCTAGTAAGTGTTGGGATTTGAAATTCTGCAGTGGAGCTGCTGCCTTGGGCTGTTCTTCGCCACCCAGAAGGGAGGCCCTGAGGGTTTCATCCCTCTAAGGAAGTCCCTGTAAAACCCCACTGAGGGAGTTGGTGGCACAGGGAGGTCAGTCAGGGCTGGCCAGGGCAGTGGTAGCTTGCAGGACCCACCCAGGGCTCCCGGCTGGCTTCAGAGCATCTCCCACAGGGGCTGGGATGCTGCTGTGGGCAGGGGCTGCAGGGGATGCTGCTGTGGGCTGGGCTGGATGTTCCACCTGCAGATCTGGGGACATTGCATGGACCTCTTGGGAAATGCAGGGACAATTTGAGACATCTCTTTCTGAGATGAAAAGCAAAGTTTCTCCTTGGAATTAGTACCTGGGGTGAGAAAACAGCAGTTTGCTGGACACAAGTGGTCCAAGGATTCAGCCACATATGGGACATTCATGAGGTTGTGCCACCGAGCAGTCAAAAAATTTTGGAGCAGCACCCGGGTGAGGATTTAGCTCTGCGTGTTGGCACTGATCCTTTGGGCTTCCCAATTCCCCTTGGAGAAACCCCCGTGCCCTTTGAGCCCAAACCAAGAGGTGGCTTGGTGAAGGGTTGGATCTTAAATAACACCTTCTAACACCTTGTAACATCTTCTAACATTTTCCTGGCTATTTCCCCTGGAAACTCTTGTTCATTTGTTGCATTGAACAGGAATAGGGAGTTTTATTTGGAAGAAGGCACAGAAGTTATTTCATCCTTTCAGGCTGTGATAACTCATCTAATAGCCCTATTACATCCGGCCACAGCACCGCGGCAGCCGTCTGACCACTTGGGGCTGGACAGACAGGGAGGAGAACAGCAGGATGAGATAATCTATTTTGTCTGTTAAGAAAGAAAAAGGGCTTTTGGCATTAGCAAAAGGCAGGTGATTTAAGAAAATAGCAGAGAGTTGTTAGAAAGAGCTGGATGGGGGTGTGATAGGTGGAGGTATAGAAAAAGAAACGGGGGGATATGGGAGTAAGAGGGAGAAAGACTGGAGTAAAGGGAAAAGAAGGAAAAAAAAACAGAAGGCAAAAAATTTTGGGGGGGTAAAATTGCTTAAAATTCAGTGTGGGGTGTTGTGTCCCATCAGCTCTGCAAGAGCCATTTGCTGCAGGGAAGGCACTGCTGGGAGCAATGCCAGGGAGGGAGTGATGGGCTCTGCGTCCTGTGGGTTTAATGGGGAAAAATGAGGAAGTGCTGGCAGCAAAAGATGGTATCCTGAAATAAGTCAAAATTTAAATGGTTTTGGTATGGTCAATATGGAGATGCTCGCCCAGTGGTTTGGGGAGGACCAGTGGGTGCTGCAGCTCCATCCCTGGGCTCTGGGATAAGGGCACAAGGCAGCCCCACTCCCTCAACCTACCATGTCACAGAGATATCGGAGAGCAAAAGAATCCTCCTGGAAGTACTGCTGGCTCCTTAGAGATTCAAAGCCCCAAATCCCATCTCTTTACCCCCAGCCTGGGAAAAGCCATAAGATGTGATGTAGTCACACTGGCTGCGCTTGAGGCTGCTGTCACTGAGCACCCCGGAGCTGAAAACATTTCTCTCTCGAGTGGGAGGGATGGTAGAGGTGGAGACCATTTGCAATCACAGCAAGGCCTATATTTTTCCTGCAAATGACTGTACTTGAAAAGTGATTACTTCATTTTAACTTGATTGCTCCTGCAAGACCGTCGGGGGCTGATGGCACAGGGAGACAGGGCAGGGGACTGTATGCTCATCCTGCCAGTGCTCAGGGTGGGAGGAGATGCTTGGGAAGGGTTAGGGAAAAGGATTTGCACCCTGGAAATGGGATGGAGCTTGGTCCTGAGGGGTTGTCACTGGCTTCATCCCTGCAGCTGCATGGGGCAGCGCCGTTTGCCCATCTATCCTTCTTTCCTCACTGCTTCCCTTTGTCCCTCCTTTCTTCCCTCAGTGCAGGGTTAGTCCCAGACCATGCATGATGGGTGCTGTGCCCCCTCCAAAGCCATCCTGTGTCCCTGTCTGCACCCCTGGCTCTATCAGTGCCAGGCAGGTCCCCCCCAGCTCGGGGAAGCAGTGATGGGTCCTTGCCCAAACTTTCCTCCCTTTCAGCCCTGTTGGACAGCTGGATTGAGCTGGATGTGCTGGAGGGGCAATTGTCAGTAACTGTCCTCATGCAGAGCCCTTGGGACAATTCCTGCTTGTCCCCAAACCTGGTCACAACATGAATGCACACCATCCACCATCCCTCCCCACACCCAGCTCCATCATCCTGGGAGGCTCCCCCAAGCCCCTTCCCCAGGGGAAGAGCCTCTGGGAGGTGCCACCCGCCTGCCCTGGGCCAGTGCCAGCCCTTCGCGGGGACAAGGAGCCTTTGTGGAGCCTGCGTGTCCCTCCCGCTCCGCTCATGCGAAATTCGTGCCGTGCCCGCAGTGCGCAGTAGGTCCTGGGTGCATTAATGATCCCTGTGGAGAAGTATGGGAGTGGCACCCAGGGCTCACCCGAGGAGGTGGCACAGATGGGCTGTGGGACTGTTGGAGCAGGACGATGACCCACAGGGAATGGGGAATAGTTCTGTTGTGATACGCTGGCTGCAACAAAACCCCTTTTTATTGCTTTTTGAAGTGATTGGTTTGGAAGTACAATTCAGGGGTTTAAAAGGTGGTGGAAAGCACAGCACAGTGCTCCAGCAGGCTTGTGCAGCTTAAAACCTCCAGGTTTCCTGGTTGATTCCACCAGAATCCTCGGAATATCCTCCTTCTGCTTACCCTTGGCTGCATTTCTTCCCTGAACATTTTCAGTTCGGCTGCTGGGTCAAGACCCCAGCAGATTCCTCCCCAGTCTGGGCAGAGACTATCCCCAGCTCATCCCTCGGCTGCTGCATCACCCAGCTCCTCTTCCCAGAAGGATTTGGGGGATTTTTCCTCAAAAAAACTCCAGGGGGACCCTGCAAAATGCCACCCTCTGCCACCATGCCAGCCTGCACCATGCCAGCCCTCTCCTGCCTTCGCTGCCACACATCTAAGCAGCTTAAATCCCTTATTGGGCATTATTTTAACAGGCTTTTAGTGTCACTTGGAAGAGGATTTGTCAGGATCACTCCATGCTCAGCGTGGGACAACTTGGAGAGGAGTGTCCATCACCCTCTGCCCTCACCCCAAATGTGCTATCCTGGCTCGGGAACACATGGTACAGGGTCTGGTTTGTCCCCATATCTGTGGGGACAGATGCATTCCTGCAAGAAGTGTCATCATGGTGCTAACCTGCCAGGGTTGCTGCTGCGAGCAATTGGGCTGCTTGGGGGCAACTGGGAATGAAAGATAAACGTTTTGTACCCCCATGGCACAGACAGGGGTGACACCAAGGACATTGCCAGGAGGAGTATTTGGGGTTGGCAGCTCTGAGGTGACCCCAGATGTGCTGAACCCCTATGCCAGGGAGGAGGGGGCCAGGCGGGGGCTCTGCAGTGTTCCCAGATAATGAAGCCAGCCCAACACGGAGAAGCAGCACAGCAGCATCCCTAGGGATGTGCGAACTTGGATGAAGCTGGCGGGCTGTGCTGTCCTACTTCCGGGGCTGGGATCTTCCTGGTGGGTTCACCGGGCTCAGCAACACCCAGATACCATCCCCCGTGCCTCTGTCACCCTGCTGGATGCTGGCAACTGGGTGCTGTCTTTCAGGACAAGGCTGAATCATCGCAGGGTGATGCCAATGCCAGGGATTCTCCCTGTGTGATTTGGGGTAAGAAGTCCCAATATTTCCAGCATTGTTCCCTCTGCTTTCCAAGTTTACCTGTGCCTGGGCAGTTTCCCACCCTGGAGCTGCAGTCGGGGCTAGGTGACCTAAGCATGGATCACACCAGAAAGCTGATGCAAAGTTCCGCTCCTCCTCCTCACCCCAAACCTTTGGGAAAACATTTTCCTCCAGAAATAGGGCTGGAGAGGATGTCAACAAACAAGGGGCCTTTCATCCCCGCTGGCACCGCTGGCAGGGACACCAGGGCTGCCAGTGCGCTGTGCCTGATCCTGTGCACTCAGCTGGGAAAGGGACAGAAATTTTCCTCCTTTTACATCCTTTCAGGTTTTTCTCCTTTCTGCTCACTCTAAGTTAGATCCTGCCCCTCTTTCTGTCACCCCCTTCCTACGCTGGGGGGACGGTGGCTTTGCTGGGTGTCACCAGGGTCTCATGTGTCACTGCCACTCCCAAACAGCTTTGTCTGGCTTTCCCTGTCACCATCCTGCAGAGCTAAGCACCCTGTCCCTGTTCCTTAGGGACATCCAACCTGTGGTGGAGGACCAGGGGGGTTTCAGGGTCCGAGGACACCTCGGAATGGGCAGGAGGCTCTGTCCCCAGTGTCCAGCCCACAGGGTCTTGTCTCTGCCCCACAGCCTCGGGCACAGCCCAGGGGTGATGGGGGACACTCGAGGGCTGGGGGAATCCACCCCAGAGTGGGTGTCACCATCACCTCCTTCTGTCCCAGCCTCCTCCCAGCACCTGTCCTGCAACCGGAAACCCCACAGGATCTACGCCAGCTTGGTGGGGACCCTACAGCTGGGACCCCTGAGGACACCCTCTGCATTTGAGGGGTCGTGGGGACCCTTCTGGAGGCAGGGCCCCCCAAAGCTGGGGACTATCCCTGCATCCCTGCACACTCGGCCCCGCCTTCTGGAGCCTGGCAGCCTCCTGCCCGCAGGAAACCCCTCCTTCCCCCTGCAGCCGGATGCCCTCCGCTGCAACTTTCTCCCGCACCCTTGCGGGGCCCTCCCGTGCACCACCCAGTAAGCAAGAGGCGCGCCCGGGCAGCTCAAGCCGCTCTCCCCCGCCACCGGAGACCTCCCCTCCCTTAAGCGTGCACCTTCCTCAGCCCGCAAATCCCGGGACCCCCATTCCCCGCCTCTCCTGGGACTTCCTCCCCCTCTCTCCCGGTACCGGATATTCCCCTCCTCCCACCCCCCGGTACAGGAGGCCCTCCCGCCCCTCACCCACGCACCGCCTCCCCCCCCACCTTAACGCCCGGGACCGCCCCTCTCCCCGCACCCCCCAGTACGAGAGAACCTCCTCCCTTAACCGAGCGCCGCCCGTCGCCCCAGCTCCCGGGACCCCTCCCCACCTCTCCTCTCCCCCGGTACCAGAGAACCTCCCCAGTGCCCCCGTAACTCCCGGGACCGCCCCCCCGCCCTGCTGCTCCCAAACTTCCCCCGCGGCGCCTCCGCTCGTGTACGCCAGGGGGCGCCGCCGCCCCGCTCGCCGTTGCCCTTCCCGGTACCGGCGCCCCCCCCTCCCGCGCCCCCCCGCGGGCGGCGGTGACGTCACGGCGGGCGCGAGCCGCCGCCGCTGGTATTTGAGGCGCGGGGCGGGTACGGGGGCCCCGCTGCGCCCCCGCCGCGCCGGAACCGCGGGCGCGCAGCGGCGGCGGCGGCCCCGGCCCCGCCGCCCCCTGCTCGGTCCCCGGCACCGGCCGCACCATGCGGAGCGCCCGGGCGCTGCTGCTTGCCCTCGCCCTGCGGGTCTACGCGCTGGACACCGAGACGCCCGCCGGTAGGAACGGAGCGCGGTGTGTGCGCCGGGGAGAGGGGTCCTGCTCGCTCGGTGCGGTTCCGGTGCTCCACCGACCCCGCTACGCGGAAGGTCCCGCCCGTCCCACCGCCACCTGTTCCCACCGGAGAGTGTCGGAACCGCCTCGGGACCCCTGTCCTCCGTGAAACCACCGAAATCCCGACTCCCTCCCCTCCGGTCACCGGTATGGGGGCTCCTCTCGCCTGCGCCCGCCGCCACCGGGGGAAGTTTTCCCTGCCGGGGGTGCGGCGGCCGGGGGGTCTCGGCGGCGCCCCCCACCCCGAGGATGCTTCGCCGAGTGCGGCCCCATGGTTCCCGCTCGCTGCCGGTACCGGGGCCGCCGTCCGATCCCCCCTCCCGCCGCACCCCGGGAGGGAAAACTTCCTCCGTGGCGGCGAGGGGAGCACGGGCGAGAGGAGCCCTCAGGCCGGTGCCCAGGGGCGGCGGGATCCCGGTGGTTTCACTGGCGGCTCCGGCGGGAAGCTGGGGATCCTCCGGTAGGAACAGGTGGCGGCCGCGGCGGCTCCGATCGCAGCCTCCCGGCTCTCGTTTTGCTGGGGGGTACTGGGGGAGTTGTACGGAGATACGATCGATCGATTAATTTGATTAATTTACGTATTTTAATATTCCCCTGCGCCCCCTGATCTACCCGGCGCTGAGCCCTGCGCGCCCTGGGACCCCTTAGGCAGCGGCTCGGGAAAAGCTGATGCGGTGTGCCGGGACGACGACGACTCGCTCCCAGTCCCTTCGGGAAGCTGGAATGGGGTTGAATGCTGCGGAGAATGGGAATTTGGGGCTCCCGAGCTGCTACCGGGGGCTACCAGCGCTTTTTGGGGGAAACGAAGCCACGGGATTTGGTGCCGCACTCCAAGGGGTCCCTGGTGCTGTCGCCCCCAGCTCCTGGGTGATGCTGATCACATTAAAGTGTATTTTTGCCTAGTTCTTTGGTTTTTCACCTTTAAATCCATGCTGTTCACCTGCACGCAGTCCCTATGGTGGTGCATTGATTTTGTTTTTTTTTTTTTTTGGGTAGTGGCATTTCTCCAAAGATTATAAATAGTGATACCCATCAGCAGAAAACAAGCAGCGGCTGACCCGTGCATGGGGGATGGAGAGATGATGGGTGGGGGATGTGAAGCCGTTCAGGCTCCCCCGGGTCATGCAGGGTGGAGGGAATGGGTTTGTATTTCGGGGGAAGAGGTTGTGTGCTGCGGGAGCTGCTGCTCTGAGCTTCGGGGCTGAGCAGGGGGCGATGGGGAAACTGAGGCATGGAGCTGCTGGGGTCTGGTGGAGTAAGGGGCCTCTACCCGCCCCCCCCCCCCCCCCCGCCTCAGTTTCAGAGGGGGATTTGGGGTTTGCTGCTCCCCAACCCTGGTGTGTGGTGCTCTGCTGGCTCTCAGGTTTGAGCTGCTGCAGCCCGCAAGGGGCTGGAGAGGCAGTGGTGGGGACGTACTGGGGACTGGAGTGACTTTGTGGGGAGAGTCCCCTCCCAAGCAAGCCCTTTTCCCTCGGTGGGGTCCCTTCCCTGCAGGATGACATTGGCAAAGGGCAGGATCGAGCCTGCTCCTGGTGTAAATCAGGAGTGTGTTTGCTCCATTTCCCTGGCAGATGCAGAGCAGGCTCAGCTCCGCAGTGGAGCTGAGGGGACTGGATCCAGCTGGAGGTGAGGTGTCTGCTGCCGGCCCCCCTGCTTCACTGCAGGCTGCTTTTCACCTGGATCTGCTGTTTGATCCTGCTGTTGTGGCTTGGCCGGCTGTTGTCTGGCTCATCCCTGGGCCTGCACAGTGGGCAAGGGCTGGGAAAAAAATATTGAAGCCATTTGCATGTGCTCTAGGCCGCTGGGGAGGACACACTGCTTGTCTCAGCGGATATTTTCAGAAGATGGGGTGTTTTTTAGCTGTGCCTTTGTGAAGAAGGGGCATAGGTGGTCCCTTCTACACGTGGGGAAGTGGGGTGCCCTGGTTACAGCCCACCATGGCTTTAGGGTGTTCTTTGCTCCTTCCTGCAGCCCTCAAACTTCTAGTAGTTCATGAAGGTTTCACAGTGACTGAGCTGTCATTGCTGGCCTGTTGTGCTTGTTACAGAGGGGACCTGGGTGGGGTTGAGAGGCACCGGCTGACCCCCCAAACTGAGGGATGCGGGGACTCATGTAGTGTCAGCAGGCTGGGATGGGGACCTGTGCTTGGCACCAGCAGCCTTTGGCAGCCCCATCTCTCCTCCCTGGGCTCTTTGCAGCAGGAGCCTTTCCCTGCTGGAAGCCCGTGGCCAGGAGCCGCCTGGCTCGCAGGGCTCTGCGCTGGGCCCAGAGGCAAGAGGTTGTGCAGGCTCAGGTATTTCCCTCCGCTTTTTGCCTTCCCTGCCAGGAAAGATGGATGCGGCACTTGGGGAAGTGTTGAGGGCATGGCTGGACCCAGTCATGTTTTCCAGCCCAAATGATTCCATGGTAGGGTGCACCTCTGCTTCTGTGTGTTGCACCCCAAGAACTCAGCAATGTGCTGCTCAAGGGTCCCAGCCCGCGCTCCCGGGCTGTTTTCCGGCGGTGGAGACTCGCGATGGGGACACAGCCGTGCTGCTGTGTGGCACTCCTGCCGGAGTTATGCGGAAGCTATTTGCACTTGGCTCCGACTTCGTTAGCAGCAATTAAGCAAATAAAATCTTTGGGTTTGTAGCTTCCACTTGGGAGGTTGGGACTGCCAGGGAGCACTGGACTGGCGTTGGTGGCGTCTCTGGGGGCACTCAGACTGGTGGGGGAGGCGGCTGCCGGCTGTGGTGACCAGCTGGGGCCAGGCAGGGGGACGGGGCCCCCCAAGCGTCCCTGTCCCCGCGCGACAGTGCTGGCAGGAGATGGCGCGGATGACCCTGACCCCGACGCGGCGGTGCTGTCTCGGCCGAGTGAATGGGAACAGCAGAGCAGACGCCGATCCCGGGGCGGGGATTGGGGTCGGCAGCGGGGCAGCTCCCGCCCGTTAACGGTCACGGGGGCTCGGGAGGTGCTGGGAGAAGGGATGAGCAGGGGATGCTCGGGGAAGGGGGGGGGGTGTGGGGGGGGGCGGGGAGTGTTAGGAGCAGAGATGTCCCCGGCTGCTGCTGGGAGACAGGGTCAGTGTTTCGTGCCCTCCGGGTACTCAGGTGCCTGATGCTGCTCTTCCAGCGCTTTTCCCGGGGTTTGTTTCCCTGGCTGTCTGTGGGCTCTCCCATGCCAAGGCATTTTTGTTCTTCCCACTCAGCCTTCACCAAGCACATAAAATGTGCGAGAACCTTACATTTTCCTTGTCAGCTTGTTTCAGGCTTCATGGTTTGTTTTTTATTGTTTGTTTGGGGGTTTTTTCCCTCTTGCCTGTTCTGTTGTGCCAGGGAAGAAGCTCTTTCTCTTGTTTGCTCCTACCTGTGTTTTTAATGCCCTGAGAATGCCATGCCCTTTCCCAGAGCGCCCAGACAGTGCAAACACCCCTGAGGCTTTTGTGTCGAGATGCTCCGGAAAATCCTGTTGACATGCCCAAGTGTGCCCAGGGCAAAGGTTTCTGGCTCCTGAGCCCACTGCTCTCCAGTGTGTGCAGAGGGACACTGGAGTGTGGTGGATTTTTACTGTCCATGAGGGAGAAGCAGAATTTAGGGAGGCTCAGAGTGATGCTGATGCTCCTGGATGGACCTGTCCCTCTGACTCTGTATCTGCAGCTCTATGGTACAGCCTGGCAGTGTCTGGGTTTTTTTCCTTCCCCATCAAGACTTGCAGTTGCATTTGTTTCATTTTTACCCTCTTCTTGTTCCAAAACTCCTGTTTCATGTTTTCCCTCTGGGTGCCTGGACCTGCCCTGGCCCCGGGAACAAGGATGCTGGTGAATCACCTCCTGGCCCGAAATGCACATTTTTCCTTTTGTTATCCAAACTAAGCCAAACCAGCCCTATTCCAGCTTCCTTGGGAGCTTTCCCAGAATAAAGTCTATTGGGATCAGGGCTCTGGGGGAGGAGGGAGACCCCCTTGAAAACCAAGGCAGGTGTTGGTGGCTTTAACCCCCATCCTGGCTGTGACCAACCCCTGTTGCTGCCTGTTGATGTTGGTTTTTCCCTTGACTGCACCTGAGATGGAACTTTTTCATCACTTCATCACCCAGTCCTTGCTCTGCAGAAAGGCTGGGAGCTCTGAGCACCCCAAAATGCCCCATAAGAATCTTCTCCTGGCTGCAGTCCCTCTGCAGGGATTTGCTGCTTTGCTTTGGGCAGTCGTGTGAGGGTTGAGCACAGGGGGCTGGAGGCAGAGGAAGGCAAATCCCTGCTGCATCCCTGGGAGCTGGGAGGTAGTACAGGCTCTGGAGAGCCTTATCACCATGGCCCTACCATCTGCCTGCTTAAACCTCCATAAATAAGCTTTTTAATAATCTATTATTAACATGCACTATAATTGTCTTATTAGACATGTCTGCAAACCTTTAGTTACTGCGTGATTAAATGTCAAGATTCCCAAACCTCTTCTTCCCCATGGCAGCTTGGGATTTGCTTTGCAGCTTTCCTTGGATCCTACTCTCTCATTCCAGCCTGGAGATCCCTCCTTGTACTTAGAGAAAACTGAGGCCTTCCCCTCTGGACAAGAAGGATTCCCAACAATGAATCCCCTGAAGCTAATCGCTTGCTCGTTTGCAACCTCAAAATAAATAGGTCCTGGAGATGGAGCTTTTCCTTTCCACTGCAGGTGGCACGGCAGGAGCTGCTGCTGCTTTTACCTGTGCTGGGGTGAATGTGGGTGGGTGATGGGTGGGGAGGGGGTGCCAGCCAGCGTCTGCCTGGCTGGAGTGGTCCTGGAGACACGGGCTCTGCTGCTCTTTGCTGGGTGAAGGGCATCTCTGGGGAGTGGCTGTGGAGCTGGCAGGTGTCAGAGGGACTTTCCTGGGTGTTCCTGAGCTGTTGCTTTCCTGGCCCTGGGAGCGGCAGGTTCTGCACCCTCTGCCTGGATCAAAACCCAAAGTCCAGCTCTTCCAGCTGCTGGAAGGCAAAGGCAGAAGAGTCCTTGCCTCTGGAGCAGCCCTTTCTCCCTCCCTGCTGCCAGCACTAGGGGCTCACATGTCAGTTGCCCTTTGCGGCTGTTATTTTATGGTGGTTTTTTTTTTTTTTTTTTTTTTTTTTTAAGATCAGAAGTGTTGTTCCTGCTTGCTGGATTGTTGCTGGCTGCAGCTCATTCCCAGCTGCTTGTGTGCTGTTCCAGGTCCTGCCTGGGTGTCGCAGCCCAGGTCTGCAGCTCCTGCCTGGGCACTGGTGGGGGAACATGCTTACTGCATGTTTAAGGGTCCCAGGCTTTGCACCCCAATTTCTCACACCTGGAGATTGAATTCAAGCGTGGATTGTGACGAACCAGGCTGGGGCTGTCCCTTTTTCTTGTCCCTGGATGTCTCTGCCAGGTCTCAAATCTGGGTGCTGGTTCTATGCTCACTGCAGGAGCAGGACAGCAGAACTCCCCCTGTGCCATGGGGTACCAAGCGCTGCAGGAGCTATTCCTGTGGGTGCCTGGCCACTGGGATGCTGCTTGTTCCAGTGAGGAGGCTGGGCTGCAGTGGGAATGCCAGGAATGTGATGCTCCTGCAGTTTGGGGCCCAGTTTGGTCTCCGTGTGTCACCTTGACTCTGTGACAGATTCACAGCTGGAAGGAGCCTCTTGACTGGCTTTGGCCATAAATTTATTTCCTGACCTTCCTGCCTCCCAAAGTGCTGAAGGTGTTGAGGAACAGGAGGGGAGGTAAGGTAGGGTGCTTGCCACCCTTTTGTCACCTGGCCAACCCCAGTGTCCTGCAGCTGGGATGGTGGGTCCAGCTTGGGGCGTGGGGGGCTCTGGGCAGCCCTGTTGCTGAAGGCAGGGATGTGCCTGCCATGCCCCCTGTTACCAGGGGACCCCATTGCCCACCCAGCGTGGGCCCTGACTGGAAGCTGGGAAAGCCCCTATCCCTGACAAGGATGCAATGGAGCAGAGTGTTTCACTGCAGCTGGGGGGGCTGGGAGTATGTTGCAGCAGGAGCAACTTCCTGAATATTTTTGTCATACACAATTTTTTTATGCCTTTTTTTAAATTGGGCTTGAAAAATGCTATTAAATCACCCATGACAGGGTGGCTGTGCTGGCACAACCCTCCCAGCTCCCTGCAGCCTTCCCAGACTGCCAGAGGGTCCATCCTTGCCGTTCCAAGGCTGTGCTGGTGCTGGGGAGCCCTAAATTGACCAATAACTGCTTTGGTTCCCTGGACTCCCCATGTGGATCCAACCTTTCCTGACATTGTTAAGTTAACCAGAATTGTAGCTCCGATGGGGAGGCAGGAGATGCTCTGAGGATGAGGGACGGCGACATCGATGACCTGATGAGTCTTAACAAGGCCACTGTCCCCACAGCCCTGCTCAGGATACAAGCCCTGGTTACTCCTGGGCATTTGAGCCTGTGTGCTGCTTTGTGCTAGAGGCCTTCAGCCTAATTAGCCCAGTTAGCCGAGCCAAGGAGCGCGTGTGGCTCCAGACCCTCAGCTGCTGGACGTGCCGCCTGGGGCAGGCTCCCCTAGAGCAGGATGTCACCAGAGGCGAGTGGTGGCCAGTCTAGAAGAGGAGATGAATCACTTGCTATGGCCCAGCTGCTCCCCCAGAGCGTGAGGCTTGACTTTGGGGTGCTGTCCGAGGGGTCTTGCTGCTGTGTCCTGACAGGAGATGTGGGAACGGCTTTTCTCTGGAGGGGGTGGAACATTGTGGCCACTTGCTTATGGAGGTGAGAACAGGTAGAGGGATGGACTACAGCGAACTGCATTCCCTTGCTTGGATGGATTTGGAGGTGTCTGTGGAGCTTCTGTGGTTTTGGGGGTGCTCTGTAGGGCTCCTCACGGTGCAACCCCTCTCTGTCCTGTGCTGTGTGACCCTGGAGCCTTGGGTTCCTCCAAAAGCTACAATGAGGGAAGGTTCAACAGGAGCAATTTTCAGGGCTGGTCAGGAAGTGCAGGCAGATCCATGCAAGGATCTGTCTCCTCCAAAGTCCTTCCCTGCTGCTGGCAGCCCACCCGTGGGGACAAGGACCTGTCACAGCCCCACACACTCTTGGGTGCCAGGTCCTCATTCCCTCCCAGCATATCTTGCCTGTTAGCAGAGGTATGCTGACACCCTGGGTAATTAGCTGCATAAATGCTCTTTCCTTAATTACCAGGTGCTTCAATGTGGTTAGTTGAATTAGCACAGATGGGTGATCCTGGGCACCCCCTGGCACCTCAAAGTCCTCACTGGGACATCTGATTCTGTGGTTTTGGTGTCAATGGGGCATCTGCCTCTTCCTGTGGAGGTGGTGCTGGGGCTTTCCAGTGCGTTTTTGGGGAAGGAGCAGCTTGGGAGTGACTTTGGAAGCCTCTCAATGCTGAGGCAGACTCTGAATTCTTCCTGTGGTGCAGGTTCAGCCACTGCCCTTCCGGGGCTCTTCCCAAGGACTCTCTTATTTGTTATTATTTCTTCTTACTTTTACTGTCTTTTCATTTGTCTGCTGAGTGATAATATCCCATTGATTTTCTGCAGCCAGCAACCAGTCTGTTTTCCCTGGATTATAACAATATTAAACTAAAGCACTGCATCTCCTCATTGGGTTATTTTTCTTTATGTCAGCTGAATTTTTTATTTAGTCTCTCACCCAGGCTCCTGTCTGGGGACCTGCTGGCTCTGTGACATTTCTCTGTCTGAGAGGCTGTGTCCTGCCTTCCTTTCCATGGAATGGTGGCTGCAGCTGGTTGGGGATGGGACCTGGGATTTGTCTGGGGCAGAATGTGTGCAGGCAGGAGGTGGAAGGTGCTGGGTATTGGGGTTTCATGGTTCTCCCATGGGGTTGCAGGGTGTTGTGTGCACTTCTGACACTGCAGGGACTCTTCAGTTATTCCTGCACACTTAGTGTAATCCCAGAGTTTTTGCTGGAATGAATTGAGGGTTCTCCAGGTCAGGATGGATGGATGCCCAAGCCAGCGCTGACAGGGGTGGCTGAGCCAAATTCATGGACTGGTAAAAATAAACCTTTTATTTTCTGGGCTTGATATGCCATTTCCTTACCTGTGCCTGGCTGAAGGGTGCCTGGCATGGTCCATCGTGTTCCCCAGAGCTGTGACAGACCTGCTGGGCACATAGCTCCTTGTAATTCCTCCCATGAGGGTTCCTGCCTTTAACCTCCCATGCCACAGCAGAGGTTCAGCTGAGCCCTGATGCTGCTGATGGATGTGCCCATGTCACACATTGTCACCTTCCAGCCCCTCATCAGTCAGCTCACACTGCTGTTCCTGCTGGTGGCACAGAAGGAGGAGGAGGAGGAGGATGGTGGCCTGGATTTTGCATGGCACTGAGCCTTATTCCTCTTCTTCCCACCTTTATCCCACCTAGTGTCACTGACATGTTTTATGAAAAATCCTTTCCTTAGGATTTTTCCCTCCTGAGAAGCTGAGAGGCCTCAGGAACAAACTGTAAGCAATTCTTATCTGTTGCTGTGGAATGCAACAGGGGGATCTGTGATTGGTCTCATCTGGTTGTTTCTAATTAATGGCCAATCACAGTTCACCTGTCCAGACTGTCTCGGTCAGAGACAAACCTTTGTTATTGATTCCTTTTCTATTCTTAGCTTAGCCTTCTGATGAAATCCTTTCTTCTATTATTTTAGTATAGTTTTAATATATTATATAGCATAAAATAATAAACCAAGCCTTCTGAAACATGGAGTCAACTTTCTCGTCTCTTCCCTCCTCCTGGGACCCCTGAGAACAATGCAACACACCTAGGGCTGGCCGGGGTGCTGGGCACAGTGGGGATGCTGCGGCCCCGTCCCTGATGGGGGCCGAGGGCTCCCCGACTCTGTTCTCTGCCCTGGAATGCCATCAGTGACCCTTGGAGCTGCCTCCCAAGGCCCTCCCAGTGCTGGCACATGCTCTGTCCTGGGAGGATGAGCCTCCCAGTACTGTGCTCCCACATCCATCACTGCAGAGATGTGGGATCTGCTGTTGGAGGGGAGGCTGACGGTTGCCCCCTTCTTATCCCCTGCACAATGGGGTTGGTTTGGAAAACTTGTTCTTTCCTATGATTTCTGCAGCTGATGTTAGAGTCCCCCAGGGCTTTGGTATGGTACTGATGTGTCCTAGGGCAGCTGCTTTTCCTGCCTGAATTCCTGCCAAGGGAGCATCTCTGTGTCCTCAGGTATCCCCTGAAAGCAGTGTGTGCCTCTTGGGACTCATGGTCCTGGTCTCTGTGTCCCTGGCATATGGAGTGGATGGTCCTCAGCAGAGACCTGGGGGACCTGTTAGTAATAAAGGAGTGAGGGGGAGAAATGAGCTTTATTGTCCCTGCCTTTTCTAGTTTATTTTAATTTGTTCCCATTTTTTTCCCTGAGGTGTTGCACAGCCCTGCAGCCCGTGAGCTGTAATTGCACAGGGTGGGATCGATAATGGCAGGATGGAGGTTTCCAAAGGTTTCCTGCCTTGTTTTTTTTCCCATGGAGTCCACCAGGCTGCACTGACGATGTTAATTAAGTGGTGGTTCACTATTAAAGCACTTGTGCAGTGGGTTAGTGGCCTCCTGGCTGTGCAGCTCGAGGGTGTTTTTGTGCTGCAGGACCTCTCTTGAGCAGGGCTTGAGTAACAGAGTGATGCTGGTCCTTGCTTGGGAGCAGCACTGGCTGGATACGGGTGCTGGGCACCAACAGACTTTGGATGGGGTGTTAAATCCCCTCTGGGCATGGAGCTAAAGCCTCCTGGCCTGTGTCCCCCAGCATCTCCAGAGCAGCCAGGGAGGTAGACTCCAGGGAGGCATTCCTGGTGCCGCCTGCAGCAGGGTGATGCAGCACCACAGTCCCAGGAGTGCTGATCTCTCTGGAGCTAAGAGCATGTGGAGCTGCAGTTGGCAGCTGGGTTTGCCCAAGGAATGATTCTGGCAAGATTAATTATTCCCCCTTTGCTTTTGAATGCATTTTCTCCATACAGTGATGTATGGCACACTTGGTCTTTGCCCAAGCACAAGCCATCCCTGTGGCATTGCAAAGTCTTTGGAGTTGTATTTTCCCAGTTGTATTTGCTTCAAAATGCCTGTAATGAATCCAGATTTGCCAATTCTCCCCCATCCCTGGGGTTTCTTGGAGGCTGCTGGGACTGGGTACTCACTGCAGGAAGTTTGACAACTCCTTGGGGACCTGCAGGTAAAAGCCATAAAGAGTCTTTACCAGTCAAGAAGGAAAAAAAAAAAGGAAAAAGGAGATTTATGTCTTCTGTAGTTGCTGGCAGATGGATATTGTTCTCTAGTCCTGCATGTTCCAAACACTGAGGTTATCAGGCATAAGTGACTTATTATGCAAATCCTCTGTCTTATATCTGTCTGCTGTCTCCCTGGAATTGCATTGGCCAAACCCCACACATTCCTGGAGCTGCTAATGTTTACACATTAGCTTCTCTGGCTAATATACAAGGCTTCAAGTTGCAAATTGATGTTTTTTACAGCTGAGCAAATTATTTTTTCTATTAAATACAATATTTAAAATGATTTGGAGAACCAAAACAAACTACTGGTGAGAATTCTAATGATGCTGCTTTCCATATTCTTCCAATCAGTTTTTATTGGGGCTGAGAAATCAGTGATATCTCTCTTAAAAGTTTCACTTTGGCAGAAGTGGGGAGCAGAGGAGCAGGGAGGGGGTTTGTCATCATCTCTGGGGTGTGATGCACAGAAACACTTTCAATGTTGTGCCAGTGCCCCAGGCCCTCTGCATGTGCCAAGTGCAGCTACAGAGAGATTCAGCTCCCCTTTGCTTGGGCTGAAGAGATTTTCCCAGTGAAATCCTGGGGTGTTTGGGCTTGGCTATGGAGCTGTTGGTGTACCAGTGTGGCCAGGGTCCCCATCAGTGTGAGATGTTGGGGTGCTGGCACACAGGACCTCTCCCTGTCTGGGTTTTCCCGCTGTGCTGGATTCTTCAGTGCCAAACAGCCCCTGTAACATTCCACCCCTGGGAATATGAGCACCCTGCAGATGGAAATGATCCTGGATCCCTTAACCTCGCCTGGGAGCCTGTGGGGTGCTGTGTATAGGGTCTCACTGGCTGAGAAGTGCATCTAATTTTAGATGAGTTGCAGAATGTGCTCCCTGCCCCCTGAGTCTGCTGGTACCCAGAGGAAAGCAGCTCCTGGCGTTTCCTTCCCGGGGCACGTTCCCGTAGGAGTGTGCCAAGGAAAGCACCTTTAAATAGCAGCTGGGATCTGGGAGGTGGAAGGCTGGCTCTGCTCCGGGGGTGCTGGGAAGGAATGGCACCTTGGCGAGATCTGCTGGAGCTGTGGTTCTGTATCCCAGCACACCCGGCTCCCTGGGCTTTCTGCCATCCCTGGGGTGATCCTGGGCTGCCAGTGTTCTGGGACTTCACCACATCCCCTCTGTGCCTCGGTTTCCCCATTTGCAGCAGCTCATTGACCATTTATCCTGTATAAAAGCTTCATCCTTTGGTGCAGACAAAGAGCATCTTCCTCACATGCATTTAAGAGGAGAGGTCTTGGGTGTGATAATTTGGGGGTGTGCAACTGCAAAGCCTCCGCCTCCATCCCTTCTCCTGGGAGGCAGTGAAAACTTTGGATTTGATGGCAGGAGAGCTCTGCTCTCCCCATGCCGCATCTTGCTGTGGTCAGATGATGGTTTCACTCTGTAGGGTGTTTGCACTTGGCAGGGGCAGCGTGTTATGTGTCTTGTGGGTATCTAAATCCTCCCCATTTCCTGTTGAAAATTACTTGGGGTGGAGGACTGGAGCTGCTGGATAAGGCCAGGGATAAAAAATTTATTTTGACTTTGAAAGATGGCCAGTGTTATCTCCCCTGGCTGGTGCCTGTGTCATGGAGTGCTGTGGCTTGTGCTCCCAAGATGCTGCACCCCAGAGATGACCATGGGGCTGATCCAGTCCTGGCTAAGCCAGGGTAGGAGCAAAATAGGCTTTTTCCCATCAGGACTGGGTGTCCTGGGTGGCTGCACTGCATTTTGTGGCTCTGGGAAAGCAGCACTTGCTTAAGTTTTGGTATGAGCCCATTTTTCATAAAGCCTGTCCCCATTTTGAGACATTATTGGTTTTTTGTTCCCATCAGATGATACCCCAGAGCGTCTTGGGTGGGGGAGAGCACAATCCTGCTCTGGATGGTGCCGGGTGGTGACTCCAATCCTGGATGGTGCCGAGCTGTGATCCCAGTCCTGCCATTCCGGATGGTGCTGGGCTGTGATCCCAGTCCTGCCATCCGGGATGGTGCCGAGCTGTGATCCCAGTCCCGGATGGTGCTGGGCTGTGGTCCCAGTCCTGAATGGTGCTTGGCTGCCCTTTGGCACAGGAGCCTTCTCAAGGCTGCTCAATAAAAGGCAAGAGAAGACATGGATCATGTCTCATGGTGCAGGAGGTTAAACAGGAAAGGTTTAAGTGTGTAATTAACTTGGAAGTGAGAGCAGTGTAGACTCTGTGGATGAAAGAGCGCAGGGTGGGCTGTAGGCAGGCGGCCACGTTCCTCGGTGGCCGTGGAGAATTAATTAGATGCTGTCCTTTGTACTTGGCTGTTTGGTCTTTCTTTTCCTCCCTTTTCTTTGTGAATCACTAGTCCCTCCCTTCCCCAGATTTCCTCCTCTTCATCCCAGTAGAGGGGGATGCTGGGTGGCAGTGGTGTCCTCCCTGGTGAATCTACTAAACCACCTCCTTTTTTTTCTTTTTAAGAATTTTTAGTCCATCTGGTGTTTAACCCTCACGTTGGTGCCCATGCCTCTGCTCTCTCAGCATGCCCTGGTGCTGCAGTGGTACCCAGGGGGATGCTGAGCCTGCTACCAGGCTCCCTGACAAACCCCCCCAGCCACCTTTTTTTGCTTTCTTTCAAACAATTTTACTTCATCTGTTGTTTAACCTCTACATTGGTGCCTGTGCCTCTGCTCCCTTCCACCTGGGCATGTGGTGGGTGCATGGAGGTGGCAGCAGTACCTGGAGGAGGCTGAGCAGCACTGGTCCCCATCTCCTTAGCAAATCTCTCAAACCACCTCTTTTTACTTTTAAAAAAAAATTCTGGTCCATCTGGTATTAAACCCCTGTGTTGGTGCTCATCCCTCTCTGCCCAGGAACGCTGTGATGCTCTGAGGGTTTTGTGTGGGGCGTTTAATGGGGCACGTCTCATCCTTGGCACAGGCTGCCTCTTGTGCATGGGGCAGGCTCTGTGTTGGGGGTGATTTAGGCAGCTTTGGGGTGTTCAGGCTGTGTCTCGGACATGTCCCACCCCCTGGGGACAGACCCCCAGATCCCTGCAGTATTTTTAGCTGCTGCTGCATTGGGATCGCACCTCCTGCGCTCGCTGCCTTCACCTCAGCGCCCGAAGCTGCTGTCACCCTGGCCTGGAGCCAGCTCACGGGACTGGGGGCTCCTTGATTTGTTTTTAGGATGTATCCATATCTGGAGCAGTCTCACCCAGCTCCCACAGTCCTTGTCCTGCTGCCCTTGGGTTGGAATAACCCTCCCACTGCTGCAGGTGGATATTTTGGGTTGCAGCCTCCCTGCCCTCCTTACAAATGTTGTGATGGAACATTAATTTTTTGCAGGTTGCTCTAGGTTTCCCCTCTCTGAATTTCCACTGCTGCTGGAGCACCTCCAGCCACCCCCTGTGGAGTTGGGGTGATGGCATTTAATTGCTCAGGTGTTAATTTTTATGCCCTTAATCCTGTGATGAGGAGGGAGAATCTGCTGGAGGTCGAGCTTCTCCCAGCTCTGTCCTTGGCTGTGGAGAGATGGTGCCAGAAGCATCCCGTAACTCATGGAAACCAAGGTTCTGTGAAGCCCCTTTGGCTTTTTTCCCTGTGTGTACAAATCATGGACAAATTAGTCAGGGAAATGGAGTGGCCAGTCAAACTGCCTTTGTTTTGTGCCGTGGATGGGAGGGAAGGCTCGTGCCGGGAAAAGCCTTGGCAGTAAACCTGTCCGAGGAGGGAGATGGATCAGCTTGGCCAGCATATATCTGCTCTGTAATTGTATTTTAAACTTCTGGAGCTTGGGCATTGTCTTGTGGGTGGCTGAGGATGCAGGTGTGGGGTGATGGAGTCATGGGTTGGTGGCAGTGGCTGTGCTGGGGATGGCAGCAGAATTTGGGTGGGGGGCTGCAGTCCAGCAGGAGGAGTAGGGTAAATATCTCATTACGTTTTCAGTGGCTGGGAATAGTTTATTGGGGGTGAAGGAATCACATTTCCCTGGGAAATGGGGCTCTGCCAGCCTGAAACATTGTTTGACTCTGCTCTGGTTTCTCAGGCCAAAAAAAATCCCCCAAGAACAAATTTCTGCCTCCCAGAATATCCCGCTCAGCAGATCTTGGAAAGAAACACTCGGGCCTTTTTTTCTTTTAAATCACTTGGCACTTAGTCTCTGACACTGTTTTATCTTGAAATTTATTTTATTTCCCTTCCTTCCTGGAAAATTTTGACAGATTTGTGCTTTTCCTCCCATTAGAAAGTGCAGCCAAGTTCCAGACTCTAAAATCCGACACGTCTCGTGGTGAGAGCTGAGGACCAGGGGCTGCAGTGTGGGGGCACATCCGCACGTGGGCTGGGCAGACGCTCCATTTCGGGAAGGGCTTTAAGAAAGCTGTGATGTCTCAGTGCCTCCAGACATATGAATAGAAGAGAATTTGCTTACAGGTTTATTAAAAGAAGTTTCTTATGGCTCTGAGAGGAAAAAACAGTTGGTGATGGAGCTGGAATGTGCCCTTGTGCTTTAAAAAATGAGTGCAAAGGGGCAAAAAAAGCCACAAATGTCTTCTTATATATGAAAGAGTTGGGAATTGAAATTTCCTAAACATCTTATGGGCTTTTTTCCCAGTGTTTGGACTCGTGTTTGACTAAATATTGCATCCAAGCATCCCTGAGCACAGGGAGGCACAACCCGTGCCAGCAGCAAGGCCATTAACTGCCAAATCCCCAGGTGGTGGGGGGAATTACTGATGTAATTTGGGATAAAATAGGAAGAAAACAGCAGAAATAATCCCTTGGCCCAGCTCTGTTTTCCTGCTGGTGCATTAGGGGATGTTTGCTGTTGTTCATTCCGCTTGCTCAGGGCTTCCTGGGGCCCCTCGTGAGCCTGGCCCCGTTAATTAGCGCTGTGCCCTGGTCCTGTAATCGTGGGTTTAATGGGACAATGGGGCAGTGTGAACCAACAGCCCCCAGTGGCCACACAGCAAAGCTGACCTGAGCTCCAGAGTTGGATGGATGTGGGATGATGGGAGAGCTGGATGGAGGAGCTGGAAAATGGGGGTGGACTGGAATGCGGGATCACAGGAGGGGGCTGGATGCGGGACGGGGGGGCTCTCTCTGTGTCACCTCCCGTGGGAGCAAGTGGCCTTTTGGTTTTGCTGCACTTCTCCGTGCTCAGCTGAGCACGCTGTAGACCAGGGAGGTGCTGTGTAAACACCCTTGGACCCCCAAGAGATTAATCTGTAATAAAATATGACTGCCGAAAGGACTCAGCGGTGCCAAGGGGGGGGTCTCAGGGCTGTGTTCAGGGTTGGAGGTCCTGGCTCAGAACTGCCACGCTCACATCAGGCCATGGAGAGACCCCCAGGAGCCCAAGCCACAGGTGGAGGGTTGGGGTCAAAGCACAAATTTTGTGTGGCCACCACAGCCAAATGCTGTTTCTTGGGGGAAACCCCTTGTGCTACCGACCCCTGAGAAGCAAAGCTGGGAGCTACATCCTACTCATGCTGCTAAGGCCTCCCTGGGACCTGAGACCTGCCAGCTTGTGTCATTGGTGAAGCTGCACAGGAGCCGTGGGGCCCTGGTAGCACCCAGGACCAGACCCCTGCTCATGGTGCCCTTGGGAAATACCTGGAGTCCCCCAGCATTCCAGAGGCATCACACTGTCCTGGTGGGGGCATTCCAGGAGCATCACACCATCCTGGTGGGCTTTTGGGGAGGGAGCAGCCACTCTCTGAGCTCAGGGGCTTGACAGGTCTGTCCCCACAGCTGGCTGCACCTTCGAGGAGGACAGTGACCCCAACCAGTGCGAGTACAGCCAGGGCGAGGACGATGACTTCGACTGGGAGCTCCTCCGCAGTTACCTGATGCCTCACCTGGTTCCTGACCTGCCTCACGGTGAGTGCCGGGGTCCCCCTGTGTCCCTGGGGCCCTCTGTCTCTACCCTGCCTCTGTGTCCTGTACTCCAGGGCTGGACTATGTGGCTCCTCCTGGTTAAATTCCTGCAGTGTTTTAGACTTTGCTTCTGCCTGCTTATGAGGGAAATGGAGAAAAAAACTGTTTCTGGCTTTTTCCAATGTGGGGAAGGGCTTGTGAGTTGGAGGCATCTCCAAAGTCTTGGGAATGGTCAGGAAGAAAATGAAAATGGACTTTTAAAAAAAATCTCATCGGTTTAAAACTGTTTTTTGTTGTTTTTTGGGTCCACGTCCTCTCTGGTGCCCAGGCTAGAGGAGCAGACCCAGCCAGGCAGCTGTGAGAAGCTCCCCTCTCCAGGAGGATGGTGTGGGCACCATGCCTGGGTGCATCTGGGGGCTTTGCTTGCTCTCTGCTCTGAACTCTGTCTTGCTGTGACCCCCTTGAGTTGTCTCTGAACCCATTTGCTCAGTGAGGTTCACTGGACTTGGGATGCTCCTTGCTTTTGGGACTACTGGCTCCTGCCTGATCCTGAAGGGCCAGTCCTGTGCTGAGGATGGGCAGAAAAACAGGAGAGCTTGTTTAGAGCTCAATAGTAAAAATCACCTTTTCTGTTTATTAAAATGTTACCTGCTTTATAGGAAACTCTCTGCTCTTCCATCAACCTGCCTCCAGGTGTTTATCTTGTGCCTTGTTCATGCTGGGGCTTAATTTAGCTTTTCCCCCTCCACTAACTCTGCTCTGCCATTTCCTTTCCCCATCACCTTTTCCTTCCATCCTGTCTCTCCTGGCATGTCCTGGGTGCTGGGTGAGGGCAAGGATCTGCTGGCAGATCCCTGCTTCTCCCTGGATGATTTTTCCAAGTAATTGCTTTAAACGGAGCTATCCTAATTGGTGTGTGTCCAGGGGGTTTCCTGGGGAGAGCAGAGCTGGGGGTTGAGATGGCTGGTGGAGTGTCTGAAACTTGTAATTAGTTGAGTTTTCTGCTCAACATTCAGCTGTAATTTAAAATCTACAGTGAACTACCTGAGTTTAAAGCCTGGGGGCTTGCAGGGGGCTGGAGGGTTGGGTGGAATGGGGCTTCTCTCCCTACCTGAGGAAAAAACTGTGGCTCAGCAGGAGATGGGGTCTTAAAGGAACACAAAGAGTTTAAGGAATAAACTCCAGGATTGATGGGAAAGTGGGTGTGACATCTTGGGTTGGAGGGTGTGAGCATTGCAGTGTCACCCCAGGAAAAGGATACCTGTCCCTGTAGCTCCCCTAAGACCAGGTAATGCTGTTTGCTCATGATCATGGGGTACCAGGGGGGTGCAGGGACCCTGTTATTGGGTAGTTTTACCCTGTTTTGGGTGGGGAGCTGTGCATGAGGCTCTTGCAGCCCCATCACCCCCTTGGTCCTTGCAGCAGCTCAGGGGATCAAAAGGATTTCACAGTGCCAGGGCCTCTCCAGGGAGCATTTTCCAAAGGAGTCTCGTGGTCTCAGATTAAAATGAGTTTTTTTTTGGAGATCAGCCAGTTTCAAGGAGTGTGGGATTTATTGGAGTGGGTGCTGGCTGCTGGCCACCTGCTGCTACCTTTCCATCCTACTCCCTTCTTACTTTCTTGTTTGGTTTAGGGCTTTTTAACCCCCTTCTCCTGACTTGTCTCTTTTTCACCTAAAGATGATGGATGGGTCTCTCCCATGTTGCAATCATGATTTTTTTTTTTTTTTTGTCTCTTTATTGTTCCTTTTTTGAAGGAGCAGCTGCAGGAAGCTGGGTAAGGCAAGTGAGAGCTTGTAAGACTGGCTTGGGGTGGAAGGGACCTGAAAACTCATCCAGTTCCACCTCCTGCCATTGGCAGAGACACCTTCCACTGTCCCAGGTGCTTCCAGCCCCAGTGTCCAACCTGGCCTTGGAGACTGCCAGGGATCCAGGGGCAGCCCCAGCTGCTCTGGCAATTCCAGCCCAGCCCCTCCCCACCCTCCCAGGGAACAATTCCCAAGATCCCATCCATCCCTGCCCTCTGGCAGTGGGAGCCATTCCCTATGTCCTGTCCCTCCAGGCCTTGTCCCCAGTCCCTCTGCAGCTCTCCTGGAGTCTCTTTTGGCACTGAAAGGGGCTCTAAGGTCCCTCACTCAAAATATTAAAGCAACATATTTGTGGGTGTTTTTTCCCTCAAATGTGCTTTTTCCTAGATTTTCCTTTCGAATTCACTGACATTAAGAAACCCCCTGTGCATCAGAGCTTCCCAGTGCATGGAGCTGCTGTGTCCCTGCACAACCCTGTCCCTGTGCTGGGTGGGACTGAGTTGTTGTCCCCACCCTGAAGAGCTCTGATGTCTCCCCATCCCATCCAAGGAGCTGCTCCTTCAGCTCTCAGCTCCAGCACTGCTTCCCAATCAGCTCCTGCTGCAATCCATAAAACCCTTGAACAGCGAAGCCTGATGGTTTGCTCCCATGGGAATTGCTGCAGTTTGTCCAAGGACCCTGTGGTGGTGGGAGATCAGCCCTGGGTGCTGGGGCTGCTTTGGGAGATGCTCAGCACAGAAGTCGGGGTGAGTGGTTTCCTGGTTCCTGTGCTGGCTGTGACACAGAGAAGGATCCGGCACACATCAGCTTTGTCTTCCCGCGGGATTTCCTGGAAGCAGATGCTGCAGTGCTCAGACCTGCTCCCCTGGCACCTTTTGTCTGCCAGTGCCGCCCTCTCCCTGTCATCCTGCCTGCCTTCCCTGCCTTCTAATAGCTCTTGGAAATTTTTTTTAAATTTATTTTTATCTCTCAGCGATTTTGTAGGAGGAAGAAAATCATCGAGATAGGGAAGTGGGAGGAGTGGGTTCTTCCCTCCTCTTCTTTCAGGGCTGTTTGGGTTTTTCCTGGAGGGATGCAGTGGCAGGCAGAACCCTTGGGATGGGCAGCATGATGGAAAGAGCTGCCCCTTCCCATGGGCAAGCTGGGCTTCAACTGGCCTTGGGCACTACCAGGGATCCAGGAGCAGCCATGGCTGCTCTGGGCACCCTGTGCCAGCCCCTCCCCACCCTCCCAGGGAACAATCCCTTCCCAATATCCCATCCAACCCTGCCCTCTGGCAGTTTGAAGTACCTCTGCTTCTCTTATATTTATGAAAGAAACCCAACCTACACCCTGGGCTTCAGGCTAATGCCAGATATTTACAGCAGAGGAGGATAAATTTAGCACAAAAGAGAGTGGTTGGAATCTGCTTTTTCCAATGCTGCAACACCAGGAAGAAAATTAAGAGGGGAAAATAGTGTGTGTGGGAAGCCCTGCCTGATGAGGGATGCTCAGGTGCATCCTTGCTCCCAGGTGACCTTATGGGCATTCTCTGTCTTTAAAAATAACTCATCAGTGGTTTAATTTTAGTCTTGGCCTCTTTAGTTTGGTCCTGTGGCTTTTTGTTTGTAAAGGGAGGGCAGAGGAAGGGCCTGTGTTTGTTAACGAGAGCCCATTCATTAATGAGGTGGCTTTTGGGAGATGTCCCCTGGCATGGGGTGGGTCAATGGTCTCTCTCCACTCTGCTGTCGCCTGGACCAAATGGGGCTGATCTCATTAGAGCAGAAGTAATTTTGCTGGGGGAAATGAGAGGAGAAAAAAGACAAGCATGGACATAGTGCCTTCCCCTTGGTGGGTGAAACGAGCTGTGCTGGACTCCGAGGAAATAAATTGTCATCGTTTTATTTCACCCTGAGTAGGCACCCCAAGGGACTGGCAGGGCCAGGCAGCCACACAGGTCAGTGCTGTGGGGAAAATTTCTCTTTTAGGAATTTCTTTCCCTTGCCCCAGCTCCTGTCCCTGAAGGATGCACTGGGAGATGCTTTTGGTACTGGCACTGTGTCACCCCAGCTAGTGCTGTGACCCCCTGGAGACCCTGGTCCTGGGTCCCCCCAGGTGCAGGTCCCAAACTCTGGGGCAGTAGATGGGGCTCCCTTGTGATCCCAAATGCTGCATGGGCTTGAATAGGTGCCCCCTACAATCGCAAGTGTTGTAGGGGGATGGATGGGTGCCCCCTACAATTCCCCTTCACCTTCCTTTGGCTTTTCTTGGAGCTGCTTAGTGGGAGTCGAGGGAAGGAAAGCGCCTGAGCTTAGAATTAATTGATAATGAAGCACTGACTGTCAGGAAAACAATGGTAGGCTTGAATAAATGGCCCAGCTTTGTTACTTACAGCTTCTACTGGTATTAAAATGGAGATTAATAATCCCCTTGCCTTTGGTGAGGGGGAGGATTTGGTGGGGCAGCTTCCCATCCATCCTATATCCCATCCATCTTGTATGGGATGTCCCCATGGCTGTGATGGACAGCTCTGGGAGCTGCCACAAGAGGCTGGGACTTCTGTATCTGCCTTCTGCCTCCAGACTGCCTGGCTTGGAGCGTGCAGGACAGGGAATGAGCTGCCTTTGGGATCCCCTTTGGGATTGTCATCCTGCCTGCCCTATAAATACAGCTTCAAGGCTGTGCTGGGGCTCCTGGCTTTGCTGCTGGTGATGTTGGGTGGTGGGAGGTGGGATCCCAGCAGCAGCTGCTGGTGGTGGGGCAGCTCTGGGAATGACATCCCAGGCACCCCTGAGAGCTGGGATGCTGCTGTTGCTCCTTAGGCACATGAGGATTTCCCTCTGTGTGTGCCTGCTGAGCAGAGTTGAAATGTGGTGACAACTGTGTGGTAAATGATACGAGGGGCTGGGAATGGTGGTGAACAGCTGGGGCCCGGCTGGGGGCGGGACTGATGCAGCCAAGGCTGTGAGAGTTAAAGGAGGGCGACATTGGAGCCTTTTCTGACCCTGGGGTCCTGGAGAGGCAGCAGCTCTGATCCCACCCTCCTCATCCAGCAGTCAGGTCTCACTGCAGTGTCCTGCTGCTGCCAAAAAGGCGTCTACTCCTGACTCCATCCCAAGTCCCTCTTGTCCTGAACATCCTTACTGGCTATCATGGACCAGTGCCCTGGGGCACATGGGCATCTTTTTGGTCCCAATATCCTCCACCTTCTCTATCCCTGCTGGCAAAGCTCAGGAGAGGTGGAACAGAGAGATTAGAATCATAGAATCTCCTTAGTTAGGAGGGACCCACAGGGATCATCCAGTCCAACTCTGTCCCTTCCCAGACCTCCCAATAACCCCACTCTGGGCATCCCTCCAGTGCTGTCCAAACACTCCTGGAGCTCTGGCAGCCTCAGGGCCGTGCCCGTTCTCTGGGGAGCCTGGGCAGTGTCAGCACCCTCTGGGGGAAGAACCTTGTCCTGATCTCTAGCCTGACCTGCCCTGGCCCAGCTCCAGCCATTCCCTGGGTGCTGTCCCTGTCCCAGAGCAGAGATGGGAGCTGCCCCTCGGGAGGAGCTGCAGACCCCAGGGAGGTCTGTGCTCAGTCTCCTCTTTTCCAGCTGCACACACCAAGTGCCCTCAGCCACCCCCTGTATGGCGCCTCCAGACCCCTCACCGTCCTTATAGTTAACTCCACTCTCTCCCCCTTCTCCCCCACTGCTGCAGGCTCCTACCTGATGGTGAACTCCTCTCAGCACACCCCGGGCCAGAAAGCTCACCTCCTCTTCCAGGCGCTGAGTGAGAATGACACCCACTGCCTTCAGTTCAGCTACTTCATGTTTAGCCGGGATGGCCACAGCCCTGGCACCCTCAGCGCCTACGTCTGGGTCACCGGGGGCCTGCTGGGCAGTGCTGTCTGGAACGCCTCCGGCTCGCACGGCCGCCAGTGGCACCAGGCAGAGCTGGCAGTCAGCCTGTTCTGGCCCAGCGAGTACCAGGTGAGGCCCAGCAGTCCCCCCTGGCCCCAGCCTGGACCCCCCGGCCACGGGTGACCCCTGTTTGGTGCCGCAGGTGCTCTTTGAGGCGGTGGTTTCCAGCGAGCGCAGGGGGTACCTGGGTCTGGATGACATTTTGCTCCTGAATTATCCATGCTGTGAGTGCCATGGGATGGGACCTGAGGGGGGGCTGCTGCTGGGCTGGGCAGCAGGGCTTGGAACTGGTGTCCATTGGGATGGTCCTGGGGAGAGTGGAGGGCCTAATTCCAGGGTGCAGCCTGGTGGCACCTGGGTGTCCTGATGTTACCTGGGCTGGTGGAGGTCCATCTCCTGGGCACCTCTGAGGCTCCTTTTTGCATCTCCATCCCTATCCTCACCATCTGCAACATTACTTTTAGGTTTTTCCAAAACCTTGGAAAAGCACAGATTGAACACAAGGCCTGAGTGTCCCCATGAAGAGGGGCCACCCAGGCTGGTGGGATCCAAAATCTCAGAGTGTCCCAATACATTGGCTCTTTGGGTCACATCCTATTTCTTCCAGGCTGGGTAGGGGACCTGCCTCCTCTATCAATCCCATACCCTGCATCTGGCACCAGCACTGTGGGGCGCTGGAGAGAAAGGCTCATCCCTCCCTGGGCTGGTTCTGTGGGGACAGGAACACATGCCTCATTTGGAGCCAGGATCTGAGGGTGGGCATCAGGCCTGTCCAGAGCTCGCCTCAGCTGTTACATCCTGGGTGGGTTTTTGGGTGGGGAGGGATTTTTGTGGCAGTGCTGCCATGGGTCTCCTTGGACCTCAGGTCCTTCCTCACCTCTTGCTTTGTCCCTTGGCAGCGAAAGCGCCTCATTTCTCCCGCCTGGGTGATGTGGAGGTGAACGCGGGACAAAACGCCAGCTTCCAGTGTGTGGCCGCTGGCAAGGCTGCCGAGGCCGAGCGCTTCCTCATGCAGGTGAGGAATGGTGGCAGTGAAACGGCCACAGCCAGCCCCACACACGGCTTTCCTGTGGGACAAAACCCCGCTGGACATGGTGGAAGAAGGGCCATCCCCCTGCTTTTAAGCAGACATCATGTGGGGAACCCCTGGTGGCTCTGGAGGTGCCACCGTGCCCCCTGTGACTCCGTTTGTGTCCCGTGGGCAGAGGCAGAGTGGCGAGGTGGTCCCTGCCGCCTCGGTGAAGCACATCAGCCACCGGCGCTTCCTGGCCACATTCCAGCTGGAGGCAGTGTCCAAGGCGGAGCAGGACCTGTACCGCTGCGTCACCCAGTCCGCCCGCGGCGCCGGCGTCTCCAACTTCGCCGAGCTCATCGTCAAAGGTGGGTGAGCTGCCCTTGCCCGCTCTGTGCCATGGCGGGCCGCTCCTGCTCCGCTGTGTGCAGAGGCAGGTGGGATGCCTGGAACACTGGGATTGTGGTTTCTTACTGTGGAAGAGTTGCTAAACATGGACTGTGCATCGTAAAACCAGAAACTCCCTTTCCTGGTGGTCTTAGATAATTTATTTTTGATTGCAGTAGGTGGGAATTAATTAATTATGGTGAAACTATGTGGCACCATGCTGGGCTGTGTGACTTATAAAGGTAATTAAGGTTTGATCAGATGAAACCCTATTGCAGCTGTTGAGGCCTTCTGAAAGTGATGGAGGGCACAGGCACAGACTGAAGTTTGAAGACTGGATGATGTCATCTTGTACTTGGGTGACTCCCACGTCCTCTGGGTGGGGAATCCAAATTTGTTCTGTTCTCTGTGGCACAAATCCCAGAGTGGTTTGGGTTGGAAGAGACCTTAAAGCTCCAGTCCCATGGGCAGGGACACCTTCCACTCAATCAGGTTGCTCAGAGCCCGGCCTTGGACACTTCCAGGAATGGGGCAGCCACAGCTTCTCTGGACAACCTTTGCCAGGGCTTCCTCACCCTCACAGGGAAGAATCTTTTCCTAATATCTAATCTAAACCTACTCTCTGTCAATGTGAGGCCATTTTCCCTTGTCCTGTCACTACATGCTCTTGTAAAAATTCCCTCTCCATCTCTTTTGTAGCCCCTTTCAGCTACTGGAAGGCCACAGTTAGGTCACCCCAAAGGTTCCCTTCTCCAGCCTGAGTGTGGTGGGTTGGTGTGGGAAGAGACACTGGAAATGTATTGACTGTAAGAAACATATTGACTGTAAGCAGCCTGTAATCAATAAAATAAAAGCGTGGCATGTGTGGTTGTGCCAGCACTGGCCTGGCTCTGGGGATGCTCCACCTGCTCCTCTGTGCTCTCTTCCAGAGCCCCCCACCCCCATTGCCCCCCCCCAGCTGCTCCGGGCTGGCTCCACCTACCTCATCATCCAGCTCAACACCAACTCCATCATCGGAGACGGCCCCATCGTGCGCAAGGAGATCGAGTACCGCATGACCTCGGGGCCCTGGTCGGAGGTCCACGCTGTCAACATGATGACCTACAAGCTCTGGCACCTGGACCCCGACACGGAGTATGAGATCAGCGTCCTGCTCACCCGGCCTGGTGAGGGGGGCACCGGCAAACCAGGGCCGCCCCTCGTCAGCCGCACCAAGTGCGCAGGTGGGCCCCATGGCGACCCTGGGGACAGCTTTTCTGGCACCCCAAGCCCTCTCCTTTCCTTTGGTGGGGAGAGGAGCTAACCCAAGGCACCTGTGTATGTCTGTGTGTGTGCTGTTGGCAGAGGTGCCGCCTCCTTAACTTCTCCCATTCACTCCAGTGAGAGCTGATTAAACTCCCTCCCACTGATAGCACTTGGTCCCTCTTGTCTCGCGATCCTGACTTGGGCGTGATGACACAACAAGGGCCCTCGTGGTGCAGGCACCTTTCTCTGGGTAGCTGGGGCTGCTTGTGGGGCTGGTGTCCTGCTTCACCTCTACAGGGAAGGATGAATCTGGGGCAGCTGCAGGGTTAGTGGCTGAGAGATATCCCCAGTGGTGTCCCCAGCCCTGTCTGCAGGGCAGCAGCATTCTATGCGGGGGTGGTCCCAGTTTTGCAGTCAGGGTTGCTCTCTGCACTCATCTCTTTTGTCCCTATGGACAAAAGAGTTTTCCCTGACAAGACACATAAATCCATGAGATGTTTGCCTTCTCGCTCACCTCTCCCTGTCTCTCTTCCCCACAGAGCCCATGCGAGCCCCCAAGGGCCTGGCTTTCTCTGAAATCCAGTCCAGACAGCTGACGTTGCAGTGGGAGCCGCTGGGCTACAACCTGACCCGCTGTCACACCTACACCATGTCCCTGTGCTACCGCTACTTCGTGGGCAGTGGCCACAACCAGACCTTCCAGGAGTGTGTGAAGATGGAGCGGAACGCCAACCGCTACACCATCAAAAATCTGCTGCCCTACAAGAACATCCACGTCAAGCTCATCCTCTCCAACCCTGAGGGGCGCAAGGAGGGCAAGGAAGTGATATTCCAGACAGATGAGGATGGTGAGTCTGCTCAGGGAGATGCATCATCCCCAAAATTGGAACTCTGGAGCTAGTGAGCTGCTGGGGTTTCTCCTGTGGCATGGTGTGCATCCCTGGCTCCTGGCCTGTGGGCATGATGGGAATATCTCCTGAGCCAAGGGGGAGGTGAAAAGGATCTCACAGCCCCGGAGTTGTGCAACAGGAGGTGAGAGAATGGGGCAGTGATGGTGTTTGGGGGAGGTAGATGCCTGGGGCCTGGGAGGCTCAGGGATTGGATGGGGATGTCACTGCCCTCATGCTTGGAGCGGAATTTTACCCCTGGCTGGTTCAATGGAGGGTGTGGGAGTTGGCTCATACCCAGATTCTCTCAGCACAAGTTGTCCTCACTCACCCGTTATTGGGAACCAAAGCCTGGCAGCCATAATAGCAGCAATTAAAACAATTAATACTTTACACTCAGGTAACATCTTTTATCTGCTTGGTTTCTAATGGATTGGGCACTGCTGCATTTCTGGGAAAGTGCTGTTCACCAGGGCAGGTGCAGCTTTTCTTGGCTCCCCTGGTGCTCTTCCCTGGTGAATTTTGCTCTCAGGTGGGTTAGGGTTTGTGCAGAGAGCTCTGCAGTGATAAGGCCCCAGTTTCTGGCAGCAGCTTTGCTCCTGTTTTCCCCCTATTCTGGGTTCCCTGTCAACTGAGTGGGAGGATATCCTTGATGGATGCTCTAGCATTGCTCCAGGACTTCTTGGTTTTGGAATCTCTTGCTCTGGTGAGCCCTTCCCTGAGGATCTGCTCAAGCTGAGGCTGCTGGAGAGGTCTCCCAGGTCTGGCTTCACCTGCCCCTCACCCTGTCTGCAGCTTGCCATCAGCAGTGCCTGAGTCACTCTGGGCTCTGGAGATCCAAGGGATATGCCAGGAGCTACAGGACAGAGCTGGCTCAGTGTGTAGTGCCGCCCATCAGTGACAGGCCACATCCAGGGCTGGCCTCTCCCACTGCTGAGTGTGGCTGGAGCATCCCTGGCTCTCACGGAGTCATCTATTAAGCAAGAACAGAATTAATCTCCAAAGCACTTTTTAGCATAAAAAATCAGCAATTAAAGGGAAGAAACTGGTCATTGCAAATGATTGAGCTGCCTCCAGAGCCCCGGAGGACCCCTGAGGAGAAGCCTGCCATGGAATTCCCCTGCACAGGACTTGCCATTACCTGTGCAAAGCTCACTCCTGTCTCCCAGGCTGGAAAGCAAAACCTGAAGAGATGGAGAGGAGCTGAAAGCATCTCCAGGTCCTTTTTCCTCTGTACACTTTCCACATCCCCAACCCTCAGCCTGCCCCAGAGGGGGTACCCAGCTTTGCCCTGCCAGTGGTTTATTTTCCAGCTATAATTGCTCCAGTTCTACTTGCTGGGCTGTGACTGCTCCAGCTGTTTGCTTATGGAATATTAATGCAGGAGCTCCAGATGTCTTTTTGCTATACTATAATAACTCCAGCTGCTTTTTCCTGTGCCTCAATTAGCTGGGGCTGCTGGCTTCCCCCTTGGATTGAGCTTGAGGCTGTGAGCACATTCAGTCTCATGGCGATGGATCTATGGATATCCTACTACAGCTATATGGCAGATACTCCTCACTTGTCTGGCCCAGCCTGCCTGGGAGGATGATGAGAGTTTGAGCTCCTAGAACTGCGGGATGAACAGCTGCCCCTGCAAGTAAACCAAGGTGCTGAAAGCTTGTTAATGATAGGACCCTTAACTGTGGTTTATTCTGGCAGAAGGCCAAAAACTTGGCAGCAACATCCCCTGGGGCTGCTGTTGGTAGGCTGCAAAGATGCACCTCCCCAGCCTGAGTGGTAAACCCTGGTTTGGGGCTGGAAAATCCAAATAACTGGGCTAAACCAAGGCTGTTATTTACAGCATCCTTCTTGGACCCCAGGCAGAGCTGTGCTGGGCTGTGGGGAGGACACTGAGGGAAGTGTGCTGCATCCGTAGGTTGTGCAGCTGGTGTTTCAGTGCCCCCCATGGATCCAGGTGACCCACAGTTGGAGACTTCATTCTGTGTGTGCATGAAATGATGAAACTCAATCCCAGGGACCTGTGAAAATATCTCTGCAGTGTGATGGTGCTTCAGGGAGCCACTTTTCCTGGGAGCAGGCAGGGTGCATGTGATGCAAGCCAGGATAAATATATATAATTCTGTAAATAAGTATATGTGTGCAAATATGGATAGCAGAGGGGTACGTGTACACCTGGGAGCTGTTGTGTGCATCCTCTACCTCTCTCAACCTGAGATGGAAGCACGATACCGGTACTTGAATGTATAAATATGTGTGTGTGTGTGTGTGTATATATATATATATATATATATATGTGTGTGTGTGTGTGTGTGTGTGTGAATATATAGGTGTTATAACATTAAGATAATATATAAATTATCCTATAGACAATAACAATGATACAACATATAATAATAGAAAATAAGATGTAATTGTCTATATATAATAATAGAAAATAACATATAATTATATATAGTGTGGGTTCTGTATATTAAAACCCAATCTCTGAAGGTACACACTTCTCTGCCCTACAGGTTTCCGTAATTCTTCCTGAATTTAATAAGTGCCTGTGTACACGTGTAGGACACAGTGCCTCTGATTAAATTAAGTTGTAAATCAGGTGGAAACGGTGTGTTTGCACGGTGGGAAGTGCGGGAGATGATCCCTCTCTCCCAGTCCCGTGATTACACCCGAACAAAAGCTGTGAAAAAAGTCAATCAGAGAGAAGAGATGCTGTCCCCTGCAAGGTTTGGGAGTGGGGGATGCTGCCGGTGCCTTCCCGAGCCATTGCCTTTCCTTGCTGACCGCCTCGGGTGGAGAAATCCATCATAAAGGAGCGGATATTGATCCTGGCACTGCTGATTGCCATCAATGATTACAGTTATTATTGTGGTGGTGTTAATTAGAGGGGAGGCTGGGCCACATCAAGCCCGTCTGCATGTGAGGATGCTTGCTGGTGGTGCTGCTTGCTGGTGGTTGCTACTTGCTGGTGGTGTCTCTGCAGGATGCTAATGGCTCCAGAGGGAAATTGGGTTGTGGGGGAAAAGGGAATTTATTTCTTTTCCTCGTGCTGGAAAGCTTGGACACCCTGTGCTGCTGCCAGTGCCTGGGCTGAGGTGCTGGAAGTGGTACTTGTGGGGTTTGTGCTGGTGTAGGAACCTCCCCCTCCCATGGCAAAGTGTCACCAGTGGGTCCAGGAGCATCAATGCCTTGGGTGTCTCCCTGGGGAGCCACCAGTCCTGCCTGGTGGCACATGCTGGCGGTGGGTGACATGGCAAAGGGAGTGTGGTGGCTCGGTCACAGGGCACAACTGCCACAACCACTGAGAAGGGTTTCCTGGAAGATTTGTCTTTACAGACTGGTTTCCAGCTGCATCCAAGCATATCTCCTTTCCTTCCCCAGTGCCTGGTGGCATCGCTTCCGAGTCCCTCACGTTCACCCCACTGGAGGACATGATATTTCTGAAGTGGGAGGAACCAGTGGAGCCCAATGGCCTCATCACGCAGTACGAGGTACATCCTGGCTGGTGTGGCACGTGGGGTACATGGGGACATGGGATGGTCCTGTTGAGGGGTGTGTTCGAAGGGTCTGGGACAACCTCTGCTGTCAGCCATGAGGATTAGAGACAGCTGCTGCTACTCCTGAGTCCTCTGGCTTTTCCAGTGAACCTCTGCCTTTGTTTCATCTTAAAAAGTCCCTCGCTGCCTCCAGGCTGCCCCATGACCATCCCCTCCTCTGAATTCATTGTTTTAATCCCTTCTCCTCCTGAATCTGGGCTCTGTCCCCTCTCCCATGGCCACGGGTGATGCTGTGCCCTGACTCTGCAGATCAGCTACCAGAGCATTGAGTCCTCAGACCCAGCGGTGAATGTGCCGGGCCCGCGGCGCACAGTGTCCAAGCTGCGCAACGAGACCTACCACGTGTTCTCCAACCTGCACCCCGGCACCACCTACCTGTTCTCGGTGCGGGCCCGCACTGGCAAGGGCTTTGGCCAGACGGCGCTCACCGAGATCACCACCAACATCTCTGGTAGGTTCCCCCAGTCCATTCCTGCTGCTGGGGCTTCTCCTCCACTCAGTTGTCCTACCGTGGTGGGGAGCCTCTGGCTCACTCCCGTGGTTTTGGTGACTGGCAGTGTTTTAGTGGCTGGATGCTGTCATAGAAAGATGCTTTTGGTGGTGGCAGCTGTGCTGTGAGCCCAAAGGCAGTCCCCAGACTGGTGAGTCCCCGTCTGGGGAGCCTTGCCAGCCCAGTGCTGGTGGCTGGTGCTGTCTGAGCTCTCAGTCTATGAGCGAGGGATTAATTGGGCTTTGTTAATAAGCTGTGCAGTACTCAGGGCTCTTTGCTCATGTCCATGGTGTCGCATTAACTGCAGCAAATGGACTGAACTGAGTGTGAATGGGGACACTGAGACAAAGCAGCTCAAGCTGGACCCCAGTGGCTGCCAGTGTGATGGTTTGGGGACCACAAGGTTAGGCCAGGCATGAGGGGGGTCCCCCACCTTAGTCTGGGGGTGTTGCTGGGCTGACTCAGATGTGCTTCTACCGTGGGGTGGCAGCAGCTCACACTGTGCCAGTGATTCTGAGTGGTGCTATTCTTGGGCATATCTCAAGACTGGAGCATTCGGGTCCTGCTGAGGTTGGATCCCACTCTTGGTTTCTTCCCCTCTGCCAGACTGGTGTTGGTAACCTCCCTTGTGCACACCCAGGGGTCATCTCTCAACTCTTGTTCAAGACATGGAGGTGTTTTTTACTTTATTTGCAATAATTCATATGACACCACTGGGTGATGCCTTGCCCTGGGCAAAGCTGCTCATGCCTCAGTTTGTCCCTAAGCCAGGGGAGCCCCAGGACTCACCCCAGCTCCTGTTGCAGCTCCCACCTTTGACTACGGGGACATGCCATCGCCACTGAGTGAGTCAGAGAGCACCATCACAGTGCTACTGCGGCCGGCACAGGGCAGAGGGGCTCCCATCAGGTAGGTCGGGGCTGCAGGAGGGCGCGACCCCAAATAGGGGTTATACAGCAGGGTCCAAGGACGCGCAGGACCATTCTTCCCAAAACTAACCTGTGCCTGGTCCTCACCAGCACCTATCAGGTCATTGTGGAGGAGGACCGGCCCAAGAAGCTGAAGCGGGAGCTGGGGGGGCAGGAGTGCTTCCCAGTGCCGCTCACCTTCGACGATGCCATGTCGCGCGGCTCCGTGCACTACTTCGGGGCAGAGCTGCCTGCCAGCAGCCTCACTGAGGCCAAGCCTTTCACTGTGGGGGACAACCAGACCTACAGTGGCTACTGGAACCCGCCTCTGGAGCCCAAGAAGGCCTATCTCATCTACTTCCAGGCCATGAGCAACCTCAAAGGGGTGAGTAGCCCTGGCACCCTGCTCCAGCCAGGGGCTGGACCAGGTGAGGGCAGGCTGGGGTCTTGGGGTTGTTAAAAATGGGACTACTTTTAGATTGTCCTCCCCTGGGTCACCCTCTGGGTTCACCCCTGATGTCTGGCCAGGGGGCAGTTGGTGCTCCAGGCCACCCTTATGGCATGTTGAGATGATGGGTGGGTGTCCTGCTCCAGCACCCCTGGTGGTGCCTGTCCCCATGCCGATGCTGGGGGTGGAATAGCCTAATTTCCCCCACCCACTGCACTACTAGCCAGGACACCAACAAGCACCAGTGCAGGGGAGCCCCTATTCCTGAGGCTGCTTCTGGGTTGGAGAAGGACTGTTTGGGCAGCCAGAGCTGTGTGTCATTGCTGGGACCCAGCGCTGGCAGGACGGCCAGTCCCAGCTCTAGAGAACTCCTGGGAGCTCCCACGCTGCCCTTCCTTCCCTGCTGCTGCCAGTTCCCTCTACAGAGCTGCACCCCCTGTACCCCCGGGCTGATTCCTCCAAGTCACTGGCAGGACCCACCCTGTGGGGACCCTTCTTGGCATCACCTGCTCCAGCAGCTCCTGTCTGACCCGCGGGAGCATCCTCATCCTACATATCTCTCTCTGTCCTGCTGGAAAGTGGTTACTGAGTCCTTTTCTTTGCTCTGGGGTCATTCACACCTCGCTTCTTCAGTTGTAATTAGAGCCAAGAAGGACAGGGAGGGTCCTGGCTCTGGCTCCCTTGGCCCTGCTGGATGATGACTGGTGGCTGATGCTGTGTTACATCTTTCCTCTTGGGAGGTAATGGATTTATCCCAGCAGCCATCAGATGTTGAAAAAACGCTGGATCGTAGCTGGGGTTTTTCATGGGTTTTGTGCCAGAAGAAGCAGGAAGAGAAGGAAAAGCTGGAGATCCCAGAGAGAGCAGTGCTGTAGCTGGCCCTGCCCTGGGCATGTGGCATGGGCAGGTCTTGGGCCAAGAGGGGATGGAGCACAATGATGCCTGGTGTCTTGAGAGACTGGAGGATGCTTGGAGAAGACAATACTGCCAAAGTGGTGCTTTTTGTTTTGCAACAGAAGTTGGATGAATGGAAAAATGGAATATTTTAGCTGAACCCATCCCTAAACTGCAAATGTTAAAACTGTTGGAGACTTAAGCTGGAACCTCATGGCAACCTTGGCAGCAGGTGCAGAGCGCTAGGACTGGGGCTTGAAACTTTGACTGATAGAAGACAAACCCATGAAGCTCTGGATGACAGCCTGAGAGTGTTTCAGCTGTAGCTGGTGGCACATTGGTGACATGTGGCTTGGCTGTGTCTGCTGGGTTCTTCATGCTCTTGAGCTTCACCATCCCCTCTGTGCAAGGAGCGGTGGCTCTGGCTAAACCTGGGAATGCTGGGGCCAGATCATTCAGCAGCGTCTCTTAGGATGTGGGTTCCCAGGAGCTCTTTGGGTGCTGCAGCACAAATCACACATGGACTCCCTCAATTTGGGGGCTGAAGCACCAATGGATCAGCCCTGTGCACACCCAGCCTCTCTTGGGTGAGAGTGGGGAGCAGAGCCGCTGGGAAACTCATCCAGCACTGACCCCCCGTTTTTACCTCCATAGGAAACTCGGCTGAACTGTGTCCGGATTGCTCGCAAAGGTGAGCCCCCCCTTTGCCCTGACCTCTCTGAGGCTGTGGCTCTGGCCCCATGGCTGCTCCGGTGGTCAGGGCTCTGCCAGTGGGTTGGGACCCACCCTGGCGGAGGCTGGGCTGCGTGTGATGGGTTATTCCAGCTCCACCCCACACTCTTCTGTTTTCCACTCTCTTTGGTATACGGGGTTTTCCCCTTGGTTGAATTTTCCTTCTTAATGCTGTTACCATAGCGGAGGTGGGGCTGGAATGATGGTGCTAGATGCTGAATCCAGGGATGGGTGATCTTACATGGGGTGTGATGAAAGGTGCACAAAGGGACTGTCCCACCCCACTGGAACTGAGAGAGGGACTTGTCCACGGTCGTAGTGTGGCACTGCAGAGCCCTGTAGTATCTTGGTTGAATAACTTGTGTTCATGGAGAAACGAGCATCCCATGGGACGAATCCCAGTGTTTTCATGCCTGATGTTGCCTATCCCCCTGGAGTGGAGTGTGGTGGGTGCTCATAGCACCCTTGTCCACCGACCCTTCCTGCCTGTCCCTGTCCCCTGGCAGCTGCCTGCAAAGAGAGCAAGCGTCCTCTGGAGGTGTCCCAGCACTCGGAGGAGATGGGCCTGATCCTGGGAATCTGTGCTGGAGGGCTCATCATCCTGATTATCCTGCTGGGAGCCATCATCGTTGCCATTCGGAAAGGGTAAGGAGACCTGGGCTGGTGGCTGGCGCTTCGTCTGTCCTTCCCTCCCTCCCAGTTCAGCCTTCCTCCACCACCCCAGCATTAACTGGGATTACTGGTGGGGATTCAGCTGCTCTGGGCAGGCTCCAGACGCTCCCTCGAGCTGAGTCTCCATGGGCCTGTGCATCTCATTGGGCAGAGAGGCCCCATGCTGTGTGACACCAGGCATGGCAGGGCACATTGGGGACTGAGCAGCAAAGTCCTGGGGATGTTTCTACCTCCTCTGCAGCTTTGTTCCACTGTCCCTCTCCCCCATATTTTTTGTTTTTTTGCTTCTTTTCCTGCTGGTTCTTGGCTTTGTGCTGTTCTGGTGATCCTGCATGGATGGAAATGCTTCTGGCTTGTGCCCGAGCCCGACACTGGTGCTGAGCCCAGCTCTCCCCATCCCACCAGCTCTTCCCTGCCAACAGCAGCCATGGGACCCCAGGGTGTGCAGCCCTACACCCCCAGCCCCAAATTACAAAAATCAGCTTAATCTACACTGAGATGTTGCCTCTGGGCTTCCCTGCTGCCTTGGCCAGGCCAGCAGGAGCACATCCAGCATAGATGTGGCCATGGCCATTGTGGCTGGCTGGCACTGGGGGAGCTCATGGGGTGGGAGGGAGGAGGGCGAGGGCTTTTCGGGCCGCTCATCCCTGGGAGCGCTGGGGATGTGGCTGCTGCTTTTCACGTGGTTGCAATGCCCTGGAAAAGTGGCTTCTTCTGTGCGGGGCCGGGGGGGCTCTCAGAGCTGGGATAAAGGACATCAATTAAACACGGGGCTTGGGAGGATGGAGCAAAGTACGTGAACAGCCAGAGGGAGAGAAAAACAGCAGGGCAGAGCCTTAGCCCCTGTAAATCTGCAAAGCTCTTTATGGCTGTGTGTACCTTGGAAGGATCCTTATGGATTTATGTTGCTGGAAGAGTGGGGCTGCAGCATCCCTGCACATTTTGAGGTGCGGGGCTGGCTCATGCCTTCATTGGCTCCTTCCCTGATGGAGCAGATGCCGGCAGCACTGATGTGTTTTGGGGAGTAATGCTGTGGGTGAGAAGCTGTGAATGTGGCTGCTGCATTCCTATTGCCAGTGCTGCCAGGCAGGAGGAAGAGGAGCAGTTCTGCTTCAGCATCCCAGGATGAACCTGTTGAAGGATAAACCAGAGGCACAAATTAGATCTGATGTTGAGAAGCCTGAATTTGGGGCTGTTGGGAAGCTGGGATGAGCTCATAAATCTTCTCAAGAGTGCTTTGCAATTGAAGAAACACTGATGTGGTGGAATGGAAATGCAGCCTTGGAATATGTTTGTCTCCAGTAAATGATGCACTGGGAATGTGACATTCCAATGCCATCTCCCACTCTGGGCCCCTAACCAACAGCGTGAGGGAAATCCCTACATTTGGGACATCTGTGTTGTTCACTCTTAAAAATTATAGAATAACCCCTTGGACAAGGGAGCTGTGGACACCCACCACAAGTGTGGTCTGAGAGGAGGTGGCTGAGAGCTGGTGCTTGTGCTCTCCTGCCAGGATGTCGGCTCCTGCCTGGAGTAAATAACCTGTGGGTGTCACAGGGGAGCCTGATTCCTTTATGGTGAATTGAATTTTCTGGCATCTGACTTGCCCTGTAACCTCCCTTCTCAATAGTGGAGAAAAGCTGCTTATGCAATATCTGCTGTTCTCTTTGCACGCTTGCCAGGAGGAGCTACTATTCTTACTCCTATTACCCGTAAGTAATTGTCATTCTCCTGCTTTACCCTCCTTCCAACCACCCCCCTCACCCCGCTGCTCCGACAAGTCCTTATCTCTGCCAAGTGCATTTTAAGGGTCTCTTTGGATCAGGGAAAATAATGCTGCTGAACTTGTTAGAGACAGAAGGTAGCGTAAAGGGGAAGGGTCAGCAACTCTGAGTTGAATTCTGGATTTTAGCAGTGCCTTGCAGTGTTCCAGCCCCTCCACAATGCTGACATGGGCTCAGATCTCCTGTTCATCCTTCTGGCTTAATCACTGCTCTGGCTTTGAAGCCTGATGCTACCTCTCAAAAGTGTTCATTTGGGTTTCTTTGCCTAAATGACCTGAATTTGGGGTGGGAGGTTCTGTCCCAATGAGAACTCCTGGGATTTCCCAGCATCTTCGTTAGGTGCCTAAAGAGACCCTGCACGGGGGAAAAAGCCTCTGCAGTGGCTGCTGAGCATGGGTTTACTCAGGGGTGTCCAGCCCACCCCTTGGGATGGATTTGGCCCCTGACCTGGCTTTAAAATCACAGAATTATTTGGCTTGGAAGGGGCTTAAAGCTCATCTCATTCCAACCCTTGCCATGGGCAGGGACACCTTCCACTAGACCAGGGGGTCATGCCTGGAGAACTGGGGCTGGGGAGGGCTGGGGCAGATCCATGTGATGGGAGATGACTGGAGAGAGCATTTGACTGCACAAGGAGCACACCTGGCTGTCCAAGGGCAGGGGACAGGAGGAGACATTGAAGTTGCGCAGCTGGAGTTGCTACAGCCAGCGAGGGATGCTGCATGTGTGGCTGGGACTGGCTTGGGACAGCAGAGAACCAAAGCATGATGACCACACTGCTACAAATAATCTATTCTGCTCCTGGATTAATCCAAGCCCAGGAGCTTTGAGGGCACCCTGCTCACTTCTGCTCCTCCCCATTGCAGGAAACCCGTGAATATGACCAAGGCCACCATAAACTACCGGCATGAGAAGACACACATGATGAGTGCCATCGACAGGAGCTTCACCGACCAGAGCACCCTGCAGGAGGATGAGCGCCTGGGGCTGTCCTTCATGGACACCCACGGCTACGGAAACAGAGGTGAGGGTGGGAGCCTGGCATCCCCTGTTCTCCTTCCACAACTGTGGAAGCAGAGGTGAGGTTGGTAACCCAGCATCCCCCTGCTCCCATCCCACAACTGTGGCAACCAAGGTATGGTTGGGGACCCTGGCATCCCCCTGCTTCCTTCCAGCCACAAAGATGCCCAATAACCCCAAAATATCACAGAAACAGCCTGCCAGAGCTCAAGGAGTGTTTGGACTACGCTATCAGGCATGGGATGGGGTTGTTGGAGTGTCCGTGCAGGGCCAGGAGTTTGACTCGGGGGTCTCTGTGGATCCCTTTCAACTCAGGATATTCTGTGATTCTCTTTGGTGTTACATCTGTTTTAGACTGATGTGTGTGGCATAGCAGGCTCTTCCCTGCCCTGTGTAAATCTCCAAGGGCATGGATTTCATCGGTGTTGGAGCTTTTGCCACCCTCCAGGCTGTGCTGAAGGGGAAGCTCTTGTGGGGAGCTGGATCTTGGTCTTCTCATGGAGATCTGAGCTTGTGGCTGGGCTGGTTGAGGCCATTGGTGGGCTAAAGACCTGGCTGCAGCCCCCTGGAACTGGGTGAATCCCACCTCCCGAGTTATGCTGAGGTTGGAAGCTTTCCCCCAGCCTTCCCCACACAGCCTGGGCATTGAAGGGTTAAAGAGCCCCTGTGCTCCCATCAGAGGGAGAGTGATAACTTCACTCCCACTGGAGGATGTGTTTCCATGCTGATTTAGTTGTAAAATAACTCTTTGGCTGCCCCAGTTTCAGCCATATGCTAATAACATCTGTTACAGTAGCTGCAAGATGCCGCCTGCACGCGGCTCTTCCGCATGGGCTGCGGGACTGATGCGCTTCCTGCCATTGTCTCATGGATCATTAAAGCCCAGAGGGCAAACTTTTCCTCCTCTTAACACATCGAGCTTGGTTAGGTCTGTGTTTTCTTTGGTCGCTGTCCTTGAAACTCTCTAAGGGTGGTTGGGCTGAGCTGGGGAGCTCAGGCTGTCTGCCATGGTTGGCAGAGTCTCCATTGCCTGTGAACATCCTTAATTAACAAAGGGAAATTAATGGCTTGGTGACTGGTTGGTGGCTGTACCCCCCCCCCCCCCCTTCAGTTTCTGTGCATTTAAAAGAAAGTCACTAATCCTCATGGAAACCCCAGTGGTTCCTCAGCGTGTGGCTGTGGCAGCAGCTTGCAAATGCCAGCAATTAATGAATTCCTCTTTAATCCCAGCAGCTGATGAGCCCATTGGTCAGGTCATGGCGTGTGGGAGGCACTCTCCTGGGTTGTCCTTTTGGTTCCCACTGCCAGAGGGCCGGGTTAGACGGGATATTGGGAAGGAATTCTTCCCTCTGAGCGTGGTAAGGACCTGCCACAGGCTGCCCAGAGAAGCTCTGGCTGCCCCTGCATCCCTGGCAGTGCCCAAGGCCACATTGGTCAGGGCTTGGAGCAGCCTGGAACAGTGGAAGGTGTCCCTGCCCATGGCTGGGCAGGCACTGGATGGGCTTTAAGGTCCCTTCCAACCCAAACCATTCCATGGATCCCTGCCTGCCCTTCTCTGGGAGTAGCTCAGAGCACCAGGTTTTGTGCAAACCCATATTTTGGGATCTGGTGTGGGAACTTGCCCTGACAAACACAGGTGAGGTCTTCGCCTGGCTCTGCTGGTAATGACACAGCAAAGGCATAAACCAGGTAAATACTGCACAGGCTCTCCATCAAAGCAGCAAGCTCCATTTGTGGCAGTGTGAGGAATCCAGTGCTGGTCTTTAGCAGTGAGGGAAATGAACTGTTAAGCTGTGCTGGAGACTTTGGCAAGGTGATTTTTCAAGTTAGGATCTTGTGTGAATATTTGGGCATGGAGCTCTTGCTTGTCTACATGGGAGCTCATTGTTCCAGCCAAGGGGAAGTGCGGTTAGTATCCTCTTACGGCCTTGCCCACTGATTTTTAATTGACCTGCTGAGGTCCTAAAAGGCTGTACTGGGTATTTTTGGCTTTGTGGTGTAGGAGGAGCTGTAGAGAGCATGATGGGGTGGGAGTGGAATTGAGGGCTGGACCCCTGGTGGTCCCCAGAGAGGGCCTGCAGTAGCTGCATCTCCCGTGTATGTCTTCCCCAGCCCTCTGTGGGTGTGAGGAGGTGATGGGGATGCAGCCCAAGGTTTTGCTGCCCTGCTAGCCCCTGGTTGTCCCTCCCTTGTGCAGGTGACCAGCGCAACAGTGTGGTCAACGAGTCCAGCAGCCTGCTGGGGAGCTCCCCGCGGCGGCAGTGTGGCCGCAAGGGCTCCCCGTACCACACGGGGCAGCTGCACCCGGCCGTGCGCGTGGCCGACCTCCTGCAGCACATCAACCAGATGAAGACAGCGGAAGGCTACGGCTTCAAGCAGGAGTATGAGGTGGGGACAGTTTGTGCCAATGTCTCAGGGGGTGCGGGAGGTAGGATGGACAGGGGGACACGGATGGGATCCGTGTGCGAGGAGACAATGCTCTGGGTCTGGAGCTCTGGATGGGAGCTGGAGCTCACAGCTCTGGGCTGGCATTGTTAGCATGGGGGTGTTCCTGAGTCAGGATTGGATGGCTGGTGCTGGCAGCTCTGGGTTATTTCTCAGCTTGAACAGGTCCCTGAGATGAGCCAAACCAGCCTGGCCAGCCCGATCTGCAGTGCGTCATCCCAGCTCTCCTGCATGGGCCAGGGCTGCTCCTTCTTTCCCTTTTCTTTTCCTGGGCATCACCATGTCACCTTCTGCTCTCCAGCACACTTGGCCTGTGATAAGCATGGCCATAGCCTAGGAACAAGCAAATCCTCTGCAATCTGGTAGCTCCAAGACCATGAAGACCTTGGGGAGGGTGATGCCAGGGGAGGGATTTCTTTCCCCAAGAGTTGTTGGTGGCATCATGTCCATCCCAGCTGGCCAGGTCAGAGCACTCGTAACAGAGCAGGTTATTTCACAAGTCTCTGCCTCAGCACAGCCAGCGGAGTAATTTCCTGACTCCTCAGTGTCCCACAGGTCTGGAGATTGAATTTTCTCAGTGAAATTACTGTTTAATGCTCAGCTGTTTCAGGAGCAGGAGCTCTCCCCCCCCTTTCAAGCATTGGACAAACCAGGGCTTGCTATAATCATTAGTGCTCCTTGAAAAGCTGCTGTATGTTCTTGGAACTAGTCATTTGAAAGCACTCAGATATTATGGGAGGGGAGAAAACATGTAATTTCCTTCCACTTTCCACCTCTTACGCCAATCTATGAATGTCACTGTTATTACACACAAACCTGTTCTGTGCTGGGGAGAGAAAGGATCTGGGGAGGTTTAGGAATAAAAAAAAACTACAACCAACCCTAGGAAAATAAACCAACCCAGGCAGTCTGTAATTTGCTGGAAAATGGGCTGTTTTGTGGATGTAACAGGGGTGTGTAGCTTGGCAGAGTGTGCTTTGGAGGTAGAGATGAGGCTGCAGGAGCCAGGTGTTGGGGTGGAGGGACCATCCTGTCTGTCCTGCTCCCCAGGGAGCTTTTGGGGCTGGGGGAACCCTAGAGTTCTAGCCCTCAGCTTGAGATGTCCATCCTTACAGAGTTTCTTTGAAGGCTGGGATGCTTCAAAGAAGAAAGACAAGACCAAAGGGAGACAGGATCATGTGTCCACATGTGAGTGCCTTTAGCAAAGGCTTAGACACCCCAAACAGCTTCAATATCCCATGTTCTGCAGATTCCTGGGCCAAAGTGATTGCCCAGGGAGCCCTGGTGGGTGAGCAGGCACTGATGGTTCCTTGTCCCCTTTCCCCAGATGACCGTCACCGCGTGAAGCTGCACCCGCTGCTGGGTGACCCCAACTCCGACTACATCAACGCCAACTACATTGACGTAAGTGGGGACAGGGCCTGTGTTCCTGGGGCTCTGGGCTGCCACACGAGCTTCCTGTGGCCTCTCAGGGTTTGTCCAGCAGCATTTAGAGGACTTTGGACATCCCAGGGTGGGCTGGTCAGTGCATCCTTGGAACACATCATGAAGGACCTGCCTGATTTATTTGTGTTCATCAGCAGTTTCTGCTTGTTGCATCTCTCTCTGCTCTGCTCTGTCCCTCCTTCTCATTCCCTCTCTGCTTTTCTATCCTCTTCCCCCTCACCTGATCATGTGGCCGTGGATCTCCCTCTCCCTGGGTGGGGGATGCAGAGGTTGAGAGGACCAAAGGATCATCTGGGGCTCACAGTGGAGCATCCCTCGATCCTGCTGGTGTGTGTGAGTCTGGGCTGAGCCCAGCCCTAGTGTCCTCTGAGAGGAGTGTCCCCAAGAGGGATGTCCCCTGCCACCTCCAGTGATGCTGAGACCAGAGCAGCTGCAGGAAGGCTCCAGCATCTCCTGGAAGCAACAGCAAATCCCACTTTTCCCTCCTGCCCAGAGGATGTTGTCTGTCAGTGTGGCCTGATCCCAGTGCCCAAGCAGTGTCCCTCAGCCTGTCCCTGTCCCCTGTGTCCTTTCTGCCATGTCTCTCCATGGTCTGCTCCAGGGCAGCCTCTCTAACCCCTCTCTGCTCTGTGCCTCACTAATATCTCTGATCTTTTTCTCTCAAACCTGTGTCCCAATGGGATCGTTAAGATTCGGATTAACCGAGAAGTAAGTAGACTCTTCCCCCTCTCCTCCTTCTCTGCTCCCATCTCCTCCCAGGCCTCACCATGGGCAGTGTGGTCCAAATACCATCAGGAACAGGCAGGCTGGGAAAATGTGTCCATAAACCTGGGAATGTCCAGGAAATGGGAAAGCAAGGTCTGTGTGGCACTGAGACATGGAAAGCAGGGCCCATGTGCTCTGAGAAGGGGTTGAATTTGACCCACAAAAATCCCCTGTGAAAAGACCCACAAGGGATGGAGAAGCCACTGTCACCTCCATGCGTGTGGTGTGGTTTAACTCTGCTGGACCCATGGCCAGGGTGTGGGACACAGGGTTCACAGTCCCTCTGGCAGTAGCCTGGCTGGAATGCGCTCTTTAGCATGTCCTTGTTAAGGGCTGAGCAGCTGGGATGAGGGAGGGGAGTGGGGCTGTCTCAGCAGCAGGTGGCTGCTGTGCAATGGGGGGGTCACTAATGGGGCTCTCCTGGCAGCAGTGGGGTGGCAGCAGGAGCTGGAGTGGAGCTCGTGGATCCCTCAAGGTGCTGATAAAGGATTTTGCAGACTGGGGGTGTGGGTCGGGCATTACATAAACCTCTTGTGGATGCAGGAGATGCACCGTTCTGGGACAGGGTGTGCTGAGTATGGGATGGCTGCTGGACCTCCTCCTCCTCCTGCAGTGGACTTGCAGGACCTGGCCCAGTGGCTGTGGGGAATTTCTACCAGTTGGGTGGCTGGGAAGTGTCTTCTAAGGGTCTGTGCCCCAGCTTGGGAGTGATGTCTCTGCTTCCCTTTCAGGGCTACCACAGGTCCAACCACTTCATAGCCACGCAAGGTGAGTCATGCCCTGCCCTCTCAGCCAGTGCTTCCTCAGCTCCTGTGTAGCAGCCAGGTTTTATTCCTGGTGGAATTAAACCTTGCAGGAGCAGGAAAGGAAGGGAGGGGGCCAATGTGGAGCTGCTCCCATCCCTCCTGCCTCCCCTTGGCACTGCACAGCCCTGGGGAAAAGGGCTCTGAGGTGCTGTGGAGCTGTTTGTGCCCCAGAGGCAGGAGGGAGGACATGGTGGCATTGGGCCACTGCTAGGGCTAGGTTCTGCTGCTGCTGCCCATCCATCTGTGGGGGCTTTTACTGTGTCCCACAGGGCCCAGGCAGGAGATGGTGTACGACTTCTGGCGCATGGTGTGGCAGGAGCACTGTTCCAGCATCGTGATGATCACCAAGCTGGTGGAGGTGGGCCGGGTAAGCATCCCTGTTCCCATCCCATGCCGTGCCATCCCATCTCTGCTGGAAGCCACCTCTGCAGAGCCTAGCCCCCATTCTGTGCTCTCCTTGCAGGTTAAATGCTCCAAGTACTGGCCAGATGACTCAGAGATGTACGGGGACATCAAGATCACGCTGGTGGAGTCCGAGACACTGGCTGAGTACTCTGTGCGCACCTTCGCCCTGGAGAGGGTACGGCCCTGCCCCTGCCTGCCCCTGCCTCGGGGACAGACCCCCCTCAGGCTCCTCTCACACTCCATAGCTTGGCATTTACAAGTATCCTGTTTATTTAACCCAATATGGGGTCACCAGTTGCTCCTTCCTTTGCCTTTTTCCTGGCTCTGCACCCTGTGCCAGGCAAGTGGCTAAGTCCCACCTTCGTTTGGACAGTGAGTGAGTGTTTAATTTTTGTGTAAGTGTGGTGGGGGTGAAGGATGTGTTCCTCTCCTGTGGGCTGGAGGTGATGTAGCCATCACTCTGCAGCATGGTAACTGGAGATGGAGCTGGTACAATTTACCCCTTAATCTAGAGGAATGTCAAATTACTGTCTGGTTATAGGGCAGAGACACCTGAGCCTGCTGCCACCTCCTCCTTTTTCTCCTTGGTAGTTTTTAACCCTCTTGCAGCTAAGAGGAGAGAGCTGTGGGGCTGCCCATGCATGTGACTGCTGTGTGGTCCATCTGCCTGGATGCTGAGCTGGCAAAATCATGGATTCCTGAGAAAATCAAGTGTTTGCGTGACCTTGCCCTCTCACCCTTCCCTTGCAGCGGGGTTACTCAGCCCGGCACGAGGTGAAGCAGTTCCACTTCATGTCGTGGCCCGAGCACGGTGTCCCCTACCATGCCACAGGGCTGCTGGCCTTCATCCGCAGGGTGAAGGCGTCCACCCCGCCCGACGCCGGCCCCATCGTCATCCACTGCAGGTGGGGGCAGGGCACGTGTGACAAGTGGGGGTGGAGGGGACCTGAAAGCTCATTCCCCCACCATGGGCTGGGACACCTTCCACTAGTCCAGATTCCTTCAAACCCTGTCCAGCCTGCCCTTGATGTCCCTCTGCGATGGCATCTGTCTGTAAAGTGTCACCACGGGGCTGGTGGCAGCAGGGGCTGGTCCAGGGGGACAAGCAGGGAGCAGCACTGTTTTGAGGCTGCCCCAACCTGTTACTGGTGACAGCTCTGTCCCAGTGGGCAAAGGTGAAATGGCAATGGGCAGCTTGACCACCGTTGATGGTCAGGACGTGGGGTCTGGCTGAAGGGAGAGGCAGGGGGGCAGCAGGACAGCCCTGTTCCCATAGTTACCCACAGGGCTGTCCCTGCAGGGCTCAGCCACCGGGACGCCAGAGCTGGGAGGACACGAGTGACACATCTGAGCAGTTTTGGTGGCTCTCTGTGCCCTGAGCAGGCCTTCCACATGGTGGGCTAATGGCTTTTCTTCCATTGGGCAAACCAGGAGGAGCTGATGAGTGGGAGGCATTTTTTTATTTTTTATTTGATTTCTCCCTGTCAACTGTCTCATCAGCGTTCATTCACCAGCCAGTGTGATTAGTGCCCGTAGCCTGTAATCACTGATAATCATGACGAGTGATTCATCAGCCCCAGAAATTAGTATTTCCCTGGAAAAGACTCTGTAGGAAAGGAACAGGGGGGTGGCTCCATTCCTGACACATCAGTGGGGGGGTTGTGTCAGGGCACAGTACGTCTTCGACTGTGACTCCAGCCATGCCAAGGCCTGGGATGTCACCACTGCTGGACTCACTCTGGGTACCCTGCTGTGTTTAGCCTTATCCTGAGGGTCTCACCTGGTGCATCCAGACCTGCTCATGCCAGGAGAGCCTCCCTGTTTCTCCCAGGGCTCAGAGCTGAGCCATCCTTGGTGCTTTTGGGCTGGGATCCCAGGAGACTGTTGCCACTTAGATGGTTTAGTTGTTGGGTTTGTTGCAAAACCCATGTGTTGTGCTGCCTTAAAAATGAGCTTTAGACATGGGTGCTCACCTGACCTTCACGCACTCTTGGGCCTGCAGCAGGGATGTTGGGGAAGGTTTAAGGCTAAACCAGGCTCTGGAGGTGTGTGAGGTCCTGGCAGCTCAGCAGGGTTGCCGGATACAGGATCTGTGTATTGAGCCCTCGCCCGCAGAGGCCTTGCTTGGTGCCCAGCTGCCTTTCGGGCTGTGTGTGGATGCCAGCACAGACTGGGAATATGTTTGCTGTTTCCCCCTCCATCCCCAGTGCTGGCACGGGGAGGACTGGCTGTTACATCGTCCTGGATGTGATGTTGGACATGGCCGAGTGCGAGGGCGTTGTGGACATCTACAACTGCGTGAAGACCCTCTGCTCACGGAGGATCAACATGATCCAGACGGAGGTGAGCAGCCATCAGGGACAGCTGGAGACACCTGGGGCTGCTGCCACCAGCCGGCTCTGAAGGCTCAGCCCTGTCCCCCTCTCCTCCCCAAAGGAGCAGTACATCTTCATCCATGATGCCATCCTGGAGGCCTGTCTGTGTGGGGAGACCAGCATCCCTGCCAGCGAGTTCAAGCCCACCTACAAGGAGATGGTGAGGATAGAGCCGCAGAGCAACTCCTCGCAGCTGCGGGAGGAGTTCCAGGTGAGCGTCCCAAAACCTTTGCAGCTCCCCCTTGTCCTCACCCTCCCAGTGCCCACCCCTGCTGGGACGAGGCAGGGCTTTGAGGGGGACCCGTGTACCCACAGACATTGAACTCCGTGACCCCGCACCTGGATGTGGAGGAGTGCAGCATTGCGCTCCTGCCCCGCAACCGGGAGCGCAACCGCAGCATGGACGTCCTGCCGCCCGACCGATGCCTTCCCTTCCTCATCTCCGTGGATGGAGACAGCAACAACTACATCAATGCGGCCTTAACTGACGTGAGTGCTCCCTGGGGAGGCAAGGGGCTGCTTCCTGTGGGCTCAGGCAACTTTTCATGACAAAACTTTGTTTGGTTTGGATTTACGGCCTCATTTTGCACAGGAAGGCTCTTTGCAGCTGTGTGCAGGGAGGGAAGGATTGAGATGGTGTAACGGGGTCCTGCACCCCTTCTTCTGTGTAGTAGAACCCTGCAAGAGCTTTTCTCCTGCTCTCATGAGCCGGGCGCTGAGGGACTTGAGGATTTTGCAGTGACAGTGGAGCAGGGGAGGAAGAGGAAGCTTTTGGAGGGGTTGGTGGCATTAAACCCCTCATGTGCTGCCAGTTCCCCCCGTGATCCTCCTGCCCCTCCTGATGCAACTGCGGGGGCTCTGAACTGCTCCCAGAGCCACGATGCATCCCCCTAATGCAATCAGAAAGGACCCTGTAGTGACAAAGCTGTCTCCTAGTGGCTGATGATCACAAAGCAGAGTAGAGGATGCTGCAGGCTCCAAGCCCACACTGAGGAATGGGGTCATTCATCACCAGCCCCACTTCCCTTTCCTTGAAATGCTTTGCATGGGCAGCACAGAGCCCCCCACACCTCAGGCATCTTCCCAGAGCCTCCTGGTCACAACTGAGCACTGGCACCAAGCTGAGCCTTACGTTTTCCACGCTGTGGGTGATTTATCCTGCTGGATCTCTGTGCAGATCCCATCTCCCTGATTCCTGCTTCCACAGCAAAAGCAGTTTGTAAAGCAGAGTGAGCTGCTGATGGTGGGGAGTGGCTCTCATAGTGCTACAGTGGGATGGGAGTTTTGTTTCCAGCTTGCTTGCTGTTTGCATATCCATTTTATCTTTATGCATCACTGAGCCTCCCTTAATCTCTGCTAAAGGGTCAGTGAATGAAATTTTTTTTATAGACAGACAAAGTCCTTTGGATGAAATTCTTGCTGAAGGGATAAAACCTATTTCCCTCTTTGGGTAAAAAAAAAAAAAAGTCACATTCTCTTTAAGTGCCAAAGTGGTTTGCTCAGTCAGTCTGTCCATCTGTCAGATCAGCTTGGCCTGTGCCATCCATCAGTGGTGCTGGTGCCCGTGGAGCTGTGCCCTGCTCCACACCCAGCTGCCACTTACACTTGTTACAAGAGGAGGGTGCCAAGGCAAGCCTGGACAACATGTGGTGAAATCTCTTTCCCCCTGCTGCTCTCATGCCCCTCTGTGAAGGTGGAAAGCTCTTGCTGAGTGCTGGGGTCTCACTGCTGCCCATGGACAGGGCCATGGGAATGGTTCAATAAGGTCATTTCTCTGAGCTCAATCAGGAGGTTCTGCAGCAGTCAGAGGATCCCCATTAGCAGAGAGCTGTGCTGATTCTGTGTCTGAAGAGGCTTGAGCCAAACTGTGTTAGTTTAAGTGTGCCTGATGCAGTGTTGAGCTCAGCTGTCCCTTGGCAAACCAGCAGCAGGATGACCAAGGGGATGTATCTTGTTCAAAGCACAAACCAGAGATACAATAATTTCCTTCCCTCCCACTTCCTTCTTGCAATCTCTAGTATTGTTGCAGGGAGGCCCCGACACAGGAATAATGTGCATTGACTTTATGATTTCAGAAGGCTGAACAAATGCTTTATTAAGCTATACTATATTACACTATACTACTACTATACCACAATACTAATAAAAAAACCTGTGACCCTTTCAGACAGTCATGACACAGCTTTGACCTAATTGTCAATCAATCTAAAACACCCATCACCAGCATCCAATTAAGAAATTCCTCTTCAGTAAACAATTTCCATAACACATTCCACATTTGCCGAACAACAGGCGCAACAATTAGAGATAAGAATTGGTTTTCCCTGAGCTTTCTCACTGCCTTCCCCAAGATTTTTCCTGGGAAGGTTTGCCTGCTGCTCTCTGTGAAGAGAGCTGTGGTCACACTCTCAGATATTTTTCTGGGGGGTTTTCTTCCTCCCCACAAAAAAAAAAAATTGAGCCCAGGTTAGCGATTGTCTCTGCTGCTCTCAGTGCCTGGTGATGGTGTGCTGTGGGTGGGGGTGATGCCGTGGGTGATACTTCCAGTCAGGGCCAGGTGCAGAGCTGGGACCTGGGGTCTTCTGGGAGTCATGGCTTCTTTTTGTTCTTTGCTCAAGAGTGGCATCTTTTCCTTAGTTATTTATGCAAAGTACTCTTTCCTGTGTGAGCAAAATGTGTGTGTTTTCATCCTGACCAAGGGCAGGGATCACTTGGATCTCGCCATCACCAGGGCATGGAGGAACTGAGGCTGTGCCAGGGAGACCAGCTCTGCTCAGGCATGGAGAAGAGGGTTTTGGTCCCACTCATCTGATGCACTGATTCTTTGGGGTGTGACAACAGGAGCTCCAGTGTCACCACTGTGTCCTTACTGGTGCTTGTCTTTCCTCTCCACAGAGCTACACCAAGAGCGCTGCCTTCATTGTCACCCTGCACCCGCTGCAGAACACCACCACCGACTTCTGGCGGCTGGTGTACGACTATGGCTGCACCTCCATCGTCATGCTCAACCAGCTCAACCAGTCCAACTCTGCCTGGGTGAGTGCTGCTGCCCTGGGACTGCACCGTGGGTGTCTTTGTCCTGCTCCGTCCCCGTGAGTGGCTTTGTCCTCCTCTGTCCCCATTGCTGCAGCCCCTTGCCTTGCTCACTCAGCAATTTCTCCTCTGCAAGAGGACATGGGACTGTATGCAGCACTCAGGAGTTGTCCCCTCTAAGCACAGGGTTGGCCAGTTGGAGCCAAAGAGGTGTTGAGCAGCAGCCCAGCCTGGGTGCGTGGTGTTGGTGTTGCACTAACATTGCGTTGGCATAGTGCTGGCATTGGTGTAGTGTTGGCTTTGAGTTGATACTGACGTTGCATTGGCGTTGACGTTGCATTGGCATTGAGTTGGTGTTGGTGTTCCATTGTGTTGACATTGCTCCAACAGGTCCATGATCCCTGAGTTGGTGGCAGCTCTGCAGGTGGGGTCTCACCTGAGCAGGGCAGAGGGACAGAATCCTTACCCTTCCTGCTGCTATTTTTCCTCATTACTCAGCCCTGCCTCTCTCTCGCTGTCTGTTCTTCAGGGGTGTCTGGGTTACAATATTTAGCTGGATCATAAATGTTTACTGGTATAAGACCAACAGGTAATAAATCAGCCTTTCCAGCAGGTAGCTTTGAAAGGTGACTTTGAGGGTACAGCCCTCACTTGAACTACACCTTGCCAAGGGAAGTTTTAATATCCAAATTATAGTTCTGAGTCTGGAAGGCTCAGAGATCTCAGAGATTTATAGCCCCTATTAATAACCAATTATTCCTGAGACACGTTTGCCGTGCCGTTGGGCCCAGGCTGTGACTGACCTGCATTGCTAAATGCCCTGTGAAAGTGTGGTGACAAACATCATATATTTTGTGTCGGTGCTGGTTCCCCAGCTATCACACTGTGAAAACAATCTCACCCATGCTCCAGGGACTGAGCCATCCATCAGTGCCATGATGGACACAGGGAGGGGGAGTTGCTCCCCAGTGATGCAGGCTGGGATTGATTTGGCTTGGTGGGATGTCCTGGCCATGGGATGAGAAGCACTGACATCCTACGTTGCTGTCACTGCTGGTGGCAGAGTGGCTCCTAAAGCCAGCAGGGCTTGAGAGCCGTCTGGGAGCAGCCCAGCCCTGCTCTGTTGTTGTACAGGATCAGGTCTGTGCTGGAATTGGGGCACAGCCCATCCTGCATCCTCCTGGAACAGCAGTTTCCATTCCAGGCAGTGTCAGCTGTTGTGTTGTGCAGTGTGAGGAGGCTGTGTGGGTGCTGGGGGTGGGTCTGATCTTTCATCTCTGATCCCTCAACAAGTGAGATCCTCCAGCCGTTGATGTTCTGAGTGAGAAATGGCATTGTGGTCCAGCATCCAACCCTGGGGCCATCATCCACCCTGGGGCCACCCTGTGCCAGCAGCCCCCAGGATCCAGCCCCAGCCGCTCCCTTCTCGGGCGTCTCCTGATGCCCTTCCCTGTGTCCCAGCCCGCATTTCCAGGCACGATGAGCTGTGCTTTTCTCCACAGCCCTGCCTGCAGTACTGGCCCGAGCCGGGGCTGCAGCACTACGGCCCCATGGAGGTGGAATACATCTCGGGAGTGGCGGATGAGGACATCGTGTCCCGGCTCTTCCGAGTCCAGAATATCACACGGGTGAGCTGCTTTCTATGAATTACAGAATCCCAGGATGCTTTGGGTTGGAAGGGAACTTCAAAACCATGTTGTTTCTACCATGGACAGGGACACCTTCCACTATCCCAGGTTGCTCCAAGCCCCATCCAGTCTGGCCTTGGACACTTCCAGGGATCCAGAGGCAGCCACAGCTTCTCTGGGCAACCTGTGCCAGGGCTTGACAACTCTTTTGGTGGAGAAATTTTCCCCTAATACCCCATCTAAACTTCCCATGATGCAGCTTGGGGCTGTTTTCTCTTATTTAATCACTTGTTACCGTGGAGAAGAGACTGATCCCACCCAGCTTCAACATTTCAGGGAGTTGTTGACAGCAGTAGGATCTTTCCTGAGTGCTGCGGTCTCCAGCCTAACTCAGCTGCTGCAGAGGAGACAGCCCCAGCTCTCCTCCTGCCAGAGAGGAACTTGTAAGATTGCTATTGCTCCATCCAACCTTTCTGGAGTTCACAGCTCCTTGAAAGGTGTTAGAAAACTGCTGGAAGACCTTTCTCCTCCTGCCTGAAGCTGCATCTCTGCCCTGCCACACACATAGCACAGGATGGACACTCCCCACGTGTGCGCAGCAGCTCCCCTGGCATCAGCAGAGCCCTTTCCCTGCAGAATGAGAAGATCCACACAGATTTTTACCCTTTGTCAGTGTTGCATGGCTGGTTAAGCTTGCCTTGAAAGGAGAGAAGTGCAGAGCAGCAGGGAAAGGATGTGGTGATGCAGAGCTGTACACAGAAAGAAGCAGCTGATTTACCTACAAATGCCAGCGGGGAGGAGATGGCATCCCTGATGGCTTTAAACTCCTAATGGTTGCCAAGAGGCTGAGGCCAGTGCCCCAGTGAAGGTCAGTGGGCAGATGGGAATTAGGGAGCTTGGAAGGGAACGTGTGGCTTGGCTGACGGCCTGGCTGGGAAGGTGCTTCGGCAGGTTGGCCGGGGCCAGAGGAGATAAATCCCGATTATCTGAACTCTTAACACAAAGAGGGTTTTGGTTCACGCTCCCTGAGGGAGCATCTGGCATTTCCTGGGTGTCAGCACAAAATCCTACACCAAATATGCTCAGCTCTCAAGTGCTAGGATATACTATGGGCTAAATTAAAATGCAGTGTGATGGAAATCTCTGGATCGATGAGGAGATTCCTCCAGGGAGCAGATCTGGGAAATGCATGGAGCCACTTTGTGCCAAGCCTTGCTGGATTGGAGATGGGCATTGGGAGTGTCACAAGTGCTCCAGAGCTTTCACCTCATTTCAAAGCAGATCCCAAAACTTACCTTCCCAGGCTGTCAGAGGAGTTTTCTTCTGTTTTAACTCCTTTTATTTGTTTCTTCTTCCTCCTCTGCCTTCCTGGCTTCCAGCTGGAAGCAAAAACTGGAGCCTAGGGTGGTCAGGCCATCACAGGCACATCACCAGCTCACATCAGACCTCCCAAAAAGGTTCAGGAAAGCTCCCAAAAAGGTTCAGAAAAGCCCCTGTTTGAAATGTGCAGGTTAGAGTGGGCAGCAAATGCCCCCAGTTCTCAGTCCCCAGGAATAACAACTCCCCCAGAGGAACACCTGGTCCTGCTGGGTGGAGAAGGTCTGGTGCTCATCCCACTCAGCAGGCACCTGAAACTATGTGGATGGAGCCCTCCAGAGCTGAGTGTCCCCCATCTGTGCCTGACCCCTCATCTGGTCCTGACACCCCCTTTCTCCTCCACGTGCTCCCCACACATGAGCTGTGAGCCCCAGGCTGGGGCTGGGGGGGGTGACTGTGGTCTCACCGCATCCATCCTACTCAGGATGCTCCGAGTGATCCTGAGCAGGAGTCCCACATCTGCCCAGCTAAAGCCTGCTGAGCTCCATGGATGTAATCCTCCTCCTGGATCCAGCTAACCAGATTAGCTTTCCAAACTAACCAGATTACCAGGTATTAAGCTCCTGCCTCTGTGGCAGCCTCTCAGCAGCCTCCTGGTTTACAGCGAGCACAACAGAACCACATCCCATGGATCCAGGGCATGCAAAGAGGAAGGTGTGATGGAGAAGCCTTGGGGAGGCTCAGGGGCCTGGGAGCAGGTTTTGGGAGATACAGAGAGCTCAAGATGCTGTGAGGTCGAATAAACCATGTCAGTGGAGTTCTCCTGGGTGGGATGGGCTGGTGGAATGAGTGTGAGCTGGAGGCTAGGGCTGAACCATCTGTGTTAAAGCAGCAGGAAAGGGTTTTCCTCTACTGTCCATGTGTGGCAAACCCCTCTTTCCCTCCATCAAACATCTCCTGCCCTCTGTCAGATCTCCAGTGGAGGCAAATGAGGGCAGCCCATGAGCTGCTGATGAGTTTTACTTTTCCAGTTGCAGGAGGGGCACCTGATGGTCCGGCATTTCCAGTACCTGCGCTGGTCAGCCTATCGAGACACCCCGGACTCCAAGAAGTCCTTCCTGCACCTCCTGGCCCAGGTGGAGAGGTGGCAGAAGGAAAGTGGTGATGGCAGGACTGTGGTGCACTGCTTGTGAGTGTCAGCTGGGGAGGAGCAGGCTCTGCCCAGGGAGAGATGCCTCCAGATTCCATGTCCACAGCACTGCCTGGAGATCCTCACTGGGGTGACTTTGTCCCCAGATGGAGCAACCTCTACCACAATATGTATTTTGGGTCACCTCCTCCATGAGATGGATGCTCAGCAGGGGTGACACCAACCTGTCCTTTGTGCTGGTCCCCCACCCTTGGCAGAGGACCCAGCCCTGTCCCCACATCCCGTGTGCGTAACAGGCTCTGTAGGGACATGGCAGGAGCTGTGGCACTCCCACCACTTGCTGCTCATTGTGGGGGGACAGAGAAGCACAGAGTGATTTGGCTGGGAACGGACCTTAAAGCTCATCTTGTTCCAGTGGGAGGGACGCCTCAGGTCCACCCCTGTCCTCCCAGTGGGATTGGCTCATGAACACCGTGTGTGTTCCCCTCAGATGGGACCCAGCACATTCACAGATGGGGAGAGACAGCAGGCGAATCTTTAATCAAAAACTAATTACAGCCTTGTCCATTTTCGTTAGCTGAAGGATAATTTGAAAACATGCTTTATAAAGCTCTGGCATCATGTTCTCTCTTCCTCTCCCATGTTCCTATTGCTGTCAGGCTTCAGGTGTGGTGGTGTGGGAACAGGGGTTCAGCCCAGGATTTGGGGAGGTTCCCAGTGCCCTGTGTGGATTGTGGGGCAGTTCTTCCAGGCAGCAGCACCACCATGTCACCAGCCCAGGGTCACCCTGCACAGGGCTGGAGGGACACAGCAGCTTCCCCAAGGTCACAAGGAGTTGATCCATGGCAGGGCTGGGGCTTGAGCTCAAATGTCCAAGATCCAGCCTTGGTAATCCAAAAGGGTGTTTTCATGCTCTCGTGAGGATTGGAGGGCATGATCATTGTCCTGCCACCCCATGGGGCAGGTTCAGGCCCCCTGGTATAGGTACTAGCCCCTGCTCTTTGACGTCCCCTCGATGCAGGATCAGATAGAGAAAGGGAGACTTGGAGGCAGCAGGAAGGTGCTCTGATGCCACCTTCTCACCCATGACATGTATATTTGTCCCACCAGGAATGGAGGTGGCCGGAGTGGCACCTTCTGTGCCTCCACCATGATCCTGGAGATGATCAAGTGTCACAACATGGCAGATGTTTTCTTTGCTGCCAAGACCCTCCGCAACTACAAACCAAATATGGTGGAGACCTTGGTAAGCACCAGACCCACCCTATCCACCCTGGCTTCCAGTCTTGTCACAAAGTAGAGGTGCTGGGGATGCTCACCTCCCAAAAGTCTGCCTTTTCCACCCCAAATCCTGATCAGCATCATGGGCATCCTCATGCCAGCACTGTGCTGGAGTGGGCTGTGAGGCAGCTCCTCAAAGCAGCCTTGGGCTCGCCTTCATCCTGCTGTGCCAGCACAGCCTTGGAGTCAGTGCTGGGGTTGTTGGAAATCCTCCCCAGGAGCTGTAAGGCAGAGTCACATTAACCCACAGGATGCAACTGTGGTTCTTTGGAAGGTTTGTGGTGTTGGGAGCAGCGCTGGTGTGGAGTGAGATAAATTCCTGTCAGAAATATGAAAGAGAATGAGCAGCACTTGGAGTTAAATGAATGGGTGCACAAGCTGCTGGGAGCAGCAATGGAGTGATATGTCCTGAGAAGGAGGCTGGAGCTGGCAGCAGGTCAGGGCAAAAAGCCCCTGCCCTAATTCTGGCCCCCGATGATGGAGGAGGGGAGGGAGCGGGCACTTGTCCGTCCCTGTGGTGGAGGGATCCAGGTGCCTCATGATTTAAAAGCAAGTCAGCTGGAAATGTTTACCCTGTTTAGATTATAAAATCCCTAAGTTGCAAAATGAAATGGTTTTGAAGAGGGGATGTGATTTGCATTAGGAATTAAAAGAGGAAAAGGAGATGGAGGGGAGAGGGGAGCAGGGGAAGGGATGCAGATAATGGAAAGATGATGTGACAAGCATGAAGCCACCAGACCCATTGGGCTAAATTGCAAGGGTATTAAAAAAAGGTAACATTTCCCATCAGGACACAAGCCTCCTCCTGCCTCAAATGAACCTGAACTGACTATTCTGGGAATCTCAATCTCCCAGAGTCACCAGGAGGCTGGATCCATGCCTGGTGTAAGGAGCTCAGCCCAGCAGAGAGCACTTCCTGCTGCCTGTGCCCCTTCCCCCTCTGTTTGCCCCAGGGGTTATTTTTATATGATGATAAATGGAAACAATCCCTTTGCTTAATCCAAAAAGCATTATGTGCTTTTAATCTGGGCTGCTGCAGCCTCCTTGCTTTGAAGTCCTTCTCCCCCTCTGCCCACTCCCACCTGGTATCCAATGGCTGCCCACCCGTGTGGGATAACAGGATTTTCATGTCCATGCTCAGGCTCCAATCCCCATCCTGTGGCCAGGATCTGGGGAGATGAGCTTTGCCCTCTCCCTCCCTGCTGTCACACCCAGAGCGCTCCCACCTGATGTCCCACTGCCAGCAGCACGAAAATCCTGATTTGTTTGGGGCTTGGCTCTCCTTGGATGGGCACTGCCACGGCTGGAGCTCTCCTGAGAATTTTGTGCTGTCAGTTGTACCAGGGTGGGAGAGCACAGGAACAGGTCATGAAAAGGAGGACGGGGATGGATGAGCCTGCCCTCACAAGCCCCAATTCAGGGAGTTTGGTTACAAAACCAGAAGTCAGCCACTTTGGGCTTTCCCTTTGTGCAGCTGATGGGGAGTGAAGGGTGGGAGGATGCTGACACAATGCCTGGATGTCTCATGAAAAGATGGGAGAGGGAGCCTGGTCCTGCTGGGAAAGAGAATTTATTATAAAGGAATGTCCTGGCAGCCACTGCAAGACATCTCTATCCATTCCAACCATGGGTATTTGCCTGGCTGCTCTCTCCTTTTCCAGCATCTGCTGAACTCAGAAACAAAAACTCCTTGATTTCCTGCCTAAGGTTTTATTGTGGGCACCTCTGACCCCAGACTCCATTGTTCCCATGTCTCTTCCACCATTTGATTGACAGATGTCAGTCACTGAGGTGATTAAGTTGCTGAGTCCCTTAGTCCCCAGTGCTGCTTGTACCTGGGATGGTGAAAAAAGGTATTTTCACAAAAAGGGGATGTTGCAGTCCTGGTTCCTCCCTCGGGGCAGGTAACAGTGCCGTGTGTCCCCCAAAATGCTAGATTTCAGTGCATGTGGCGCTGTTGGATCTGGGGCACCATGCCCCTGCCCCAGCAGTGGGTGTCGTTTGCCAAGAGTGGAGTTTTTCCTGGCTGTGGCTTCAGCAGAACTGTCAGGGGGCCCCAAGAGGCTGACAGGTGTTTCCTTAGGGCTGTTGACACGTGTTTTTCCTCACAACTTTGGGAAACAGTTCCCTCTGGATCGTAACACCCTCTCTTCTCTCTCTGAACAGGAGCAGTACCATTTCTGCTATGACATAGCACTGGAATACCTGGAGTCCCTGGAGACCAGATAGCACCGGGCCACGAGAGGGGCAGCAAGGGCTTGTGCAGGGCCGTGCCAACAGCGCTTCCCAGCTGGGCGCTGTGTCCCTGCTCGGGGTGGGCAGGGAAACAGCAAAGGACCCACCAGGAAACTTGAGATCCAGAAAACAAAAGGACGGGGAGATGTGTTGGCCACTCTCCATCTTCATCCTCCGCTCTCCATCTTTCCTCCCTGCCCTGGGCATGTCTGTGTGGGTGGATCCCACAACTCAGCCGGTTCCTTGGAATCACAGCCTGGGGTTGGTGTGTGTGGGATGCAGTGCTGCTGGAGGGGAGGCCACAAGGAGCTGAGGCTGTTTCCCATCAGGGAAGGATGGACACTGGGAGATGTTGCTCTTTTGTGTGTAGAATTAAAGCTCCCAGAGGCTGTGGGGGGTTTTCCCTCGGTGGGCTCACTCTGAGCCAGAGCAAAGGCCCTCCAGGAGCTCTTGAGTTTCTGCCCGCTGGCACCATGAGTTTGATCCTGTTTTAGTTCTGTGAGTTCCAACCCTTTGTGTATCCAGCCCTGGACAGACAGGGATGAGGGAGCGGGGGCACTGGCCATGCTATGTCCCTCTGCAGGGACTGACCTGAACCCTCCTGGTGCTTTTGCAAAGTGTTGGAGGGGATGGTTCCCCAGTGTCTCCACACCTTCCTCTCCATCTGTAGCAGCGAATTCATCCTGATGTCCCACAGGCACTGGCCCATGGGTCTGGTTTTAACCCTTCCTTTGTGCATCACTGCATTTGAAGCAAAGTCCTCAAAATTCAGGTCCATCCCAAATACTTCCTGGATGCCACCTCTGGGCAGTTGCCCATTGATGCTCTTGGCTTTTGCTGGGCCTGATGGGGCAGGAGGGTCGAATCTGGGGCAGTGTTGGCTTGGGCTGAGCTGTGCCAAAGCCATGGCCGTGCGTTGGGGCTCTGCGGGGAAAGGTCCCCACGCTCCTGTGTCACTGAGGCTGGTGGCTGAAGGTACCTGAGGTGTTTCAGCTCCATCCTGCTGCAGGTGGGTGTGAAATGGCACTTTTCCCATCTGATGTTGTGGTAATTTCAGGGATTCTGCTCTCGGCCTGGTTGTAATGGGCCTTGGGAAGGGGCATCCAGAGGGATCCAGGTCTGGGAATTCAGGGGAGGTTCTGTCCTGAGGGCCAGACAGAATCCTTCACCATCACTTTTGGGAGGGATGGAGCAGAGCAGATGAGAAACTGTTCTCCAGATGCTGGAGGTTTCATGTGGGCAGCCCTGTCCTTCATCCATCTGACCCCTTCACCTCCCATCTGTGTTCCCCCTCATCCTCCAGCCATGCCTTCCCAGGGCAGGGCCAGTTTCCCTGCCCTGCCTGCCTGGGGCTGCCAAGCCATTGCCCAAGGAATTCTCCCCAGGGAATCATGAAGGCTGCACAGCTGAAGTGGCCAGAGGAGCAAACCCAGGAGCTGTTTCCATCCACCTTCCAAGGGTGAAAGAGAGCAGGAAGAGCCATCCCTGCCCTCTCTACCCTTGGACAATGTGCAACTGCTGTGGTGATGGGGATTTCAGCACCATCCCAGACCCTTGGTTCTGCCCCCTCCTCTCTGAGGAATTCACAGTCTGACAATAACTTATTCCAAGGGCTATATGACTTCCTTCCTTCCTTCTTTCCTTCCCTGCTGTCTCATCTGCAGTGTGTCCATTCTGTCTTGTCACCAAAAGGTTTTTTTTACTCCCAAATGGTCCGGTAACACCAGTACCTGGCTACACCAGTACTCACACTGGGATAAATGTGTGTCCTTTTCCCAGTCCCATAGACCTGCCTGTGATGTCCTAGGGAAAGTGCTGCATGCTGGGTGCAGAAATTGTTTGGTTTAATATGAAAATGGCTGAGCTGAGCCTCCAAAATCCCTGGGAATGGGATGGGATGCTCTGGGGCAGACCAGCCTTGGGAGCTGGAGGAATGGCTGCTGCCTGGGCCACCCACATCCTGCCTGTGGCCCAGAGGGAGGGAGCATCCCATAGGGCTCTGCAGGTAAAGTATTGCCAGAAAGCAGAAAAGGAGGAGAGTTGAAACCCCACTTAGTCCTACAGAGACAACAGAGACCGGAGGAGTTGTATATATGTTTTAAAACGAAGAGTTTTTTCCTTTTTATTTTATTTTGATACCTCCTTGCTGGGTGTCTCTGGGTTTTTAGGGCATCTCTGGTGAAGGGCAGATTTTGAAATCCAAGTGCTATAAACCCCAGCCCATCTCCAGCTCCTACTGACACGCTTCTCTGACACAAGGCAAGGACATCTTGTACATAGAAATATATATATAGAAATCTATATATAAAAATATAAATACTGTTCTTAAGATGGATAATGTTTATTGGTATTACAGATTGGAGTGGTGCTTTTTTTTAAAAATAAAAACAAAACAAAAAAAAAGGAAAAATTAAAACCCAAGAAAAACACCAAATTGGAACAATTTTGTCTATATGCAGTCAAAGTGATCCTAAAAGCTGGCAGCATCCCAGAGCTGGTGCCAAAGGGACTTGGGACCATGAGGCAGCTCCACCATGGATGAGGATGGAGCAGTGGGAGGGAGGGACGTGTCTGATGTGGATTGTGCCACACACATCCAGCTGTTGTTAATGGTTTTTTTATTATTTTGTTATTATATTTTTTTGGCTTTCTTTCCTTTTAAGAAAATCAGTTGCATAAATAAATGTTCCAAATTTGTGGTGGCCTCTGGAGTTCTTTCCTGGCTCTGAGCTGGGAACTGTGATGTGGGGAGCCCTGAGGTGCAGAAAAAGCCTCTCTCTCTCAGCCCTGTCTTTTAAAGAATATTTTTGGGAATAGATTTGCAGGGCCAGGTTCCTGCAAAGCCCCCATGGCACAGAGGAGATGGGGGTGCTTTGTGCTTCCAGAGCTTTGCTGTTGGTGCCCTCCTGGAGATCTTGGGCTGGGCAGGGGTTACCAGGCACCCTGGCTGCTCACAGCTCCTCCTGGAGCTTCCCCCTTGCTGGAAGAGGTGGTGTGGAGGAAAAAGAGCACCAGAGCATTTCCCAGCTGGAAAATGAAATCCTGTTGTAAGAAGAGCCTTCAGGAAAAGTTCCTGCATTGTCTTCAGTGATTTATTTATTACGAAGCAGCCTTCAGTTAAATGTGTTGTGATATGAAACACTTCCAGTAACACTTGAGTCTTAATTTAAAGGAGACCAAGGAAAAAAAAATCTAAGTGACTTGTCAGGATTGTTTTTCATCTTTAATTAAGGCTTGTGAAGGAAGCAGTAATTACACTTTACTGATAAATAATAAAAATAGGGATCATGCAAATTAAAACCAAGTCCTGCCCTTGGGAAGGGCTCTGGGTGTGTGGGTTCAGCCCTGGCAGGGGTGTCCTTAGGGCTCAGCTCTGTGTCTCCAGGGTGTCCTCGAGGGCAGGGTGGGCTCAGACTGGTCTGAAGAGAGAGACAGCAGCTGCTCCCAGCAGGAACCGAGAATTGTGGCTGGTTAAGGTAAAAATGGGAGCAGTTCGGTGGGGACAAGGGTGGTAGCCACTGGATTTGGTGGTTCTCTGAGGCCCCAGGAGCTCAGGGGTGTGGGTGGCATCAGTGTCCTTCCTTACTTCATTCCTGGATCTTTTGGAAGAGGCATGGACAGCCCAGAGAGCCAACAGGGCCTCAGAGCCGGGACAGGAGCAGAAGTTCAGGTGCTCACCCTGTGGAGATGTCCTGTGGAGATGTCCTTCTGTCCCATCTTGGACTCATCAGCATGTCCTGGTGAGCAACAGCTGGGGATGGGATGGGATGGGATGGAACAGAACCTCTGTCCCTGTTTTGCAGAGCCAGGAGAGCTTGGCATGGGCATGGCTTGAGGCATTCAGGTCCTGCTGCTGCTCTGCCAGGCCTGGACGGATCAGAGCTGGTTTGCATGTCTATAACCAATCCAAATACGTGTCCAGTGCCCAACTCTTGGCTCTTGGCAATTGCTTGCCAGCTCAATGCCTCTTTTGTGCTGTTATCTGCAGCACACATGCCCGGTGGAGCTGGTAATAATTTCCCTAAGGAAATGTCATGGTATTGTTGGAGGTGACCTGGATAATCTCATTCCATCCACAGGCTCTTTCCTTAATCCTGGCTGACAGACAGCACTGGAAGTGTTGGTGAGTTCAGCTCCAGCCCAGGGGACGTCCAGCAGTTACTACAGAGGTGGCAGGTGGGAACCCCTGTCCCATCCCTCTCCACCTGCCCAGAGGGGCTGGTGTTCCCAGAGGATGCTCAGTTTTGTCCTGACTGCCCCCACTGTGGCCATCCTGCCCCTGGAGAGCCCCAAAACCTCTGCAGGACACGGGGAGTGTTGTTGGGAGGGTGCCCAGACCTCACCCACCCTGATACAGAGAGCCATGCCCAAGGCTGTCGAAGGAATGGTGGGCAGGGATTCCTCTTCCTCTCTTCCTTCAGGAGAAGCCAGACCCCTCCCAGGGTGGGGGTCCCACCTGGAGCCCCCTTACCTGTCCCTCCAAGCAGCTCATGGCACTTGAGCCCTCTAAAGTTTTGGCTTGTTCCTTTTGATGTGGCATTTTGGAAGCTGCCTCAAGCCAAGGGGCAGGCCAGAGGCAGGGCTGAGGGAGGCTGCATTAAACCTTCCTGATTAACCTTGGCAGATTAATTCATTAAAACGAAACCAAATTCAATTAATTCCAGCGGCCCATTTATCACCTGGGATGTCCCTGCAAGGCCAAGAGCTGCCATGGCTCAGGCTCATCCTCATCCCCAGTCCTGCAGAGCCCTGCCGAGCTGCCCATGCCTGCCTGGATGGAACGGGACAAACCCAGCCCAGCTGGCCCTGGGGCTGGGCCCCATGCCTGTCCCTCTTTGCTGGGTTTGATTTTGGGGCACAAGTGTGGGGAGGGCTGGCTGGCTGGGATGACCCTGTTCCCATGGACAGCCTGGGGCTCTTCATCCACAGGGGGCACGGGGAGCAGAGCCTGCAGAATTCCATGCAGGGATGTGCCCATCTCCCCAAGCCATGATCCTGTGGCAGATGCTGCACTCTCCAGAGACTTTCCACCTCTCCAATGCTCCAAGTCCTGTAGGAGAATTTGTTTAAGCAGCTTTAATTGGGCTGTAATCTCTATGCTGTTCATGTCACCTCTAAATGTTCCATCCAAAGGCTCAAAGGGAAGAATTTGTATTTTGAAATAAATATTTCCACACGGTGTGCAAAATATCTAATCATGTATTTATCCTTAAGTACTTCCAAAAGTCAACATAATTATTCCAGTCCCATTAAGTTTAATTTGCAGTAAATTATGCATTTAGCTTTAAGTTGAGGTTGTTGGTTAGAGTCAAGATAAAGCTCTTGCTATTTATAAAGCAGTATTTCAGCACAGATACAAAACACAAATGCTTGGACAAGAAAATCCTGTTCTGGAAGTTTGGGGAGAATTTAAAATAGGGAGGTTAACAAAAATATCTGTAGAGTGTCTAATCACAGATGTGTGAGCACACTCGGTCAACTAAAATGAACTCCAAACCAGCTCCTGGAGGGCTGGGCTGCCAAAACAATTTTCCTCTAGCTAAAAAATTTTATTTTTTTTTTCCAGGACATAGTTTGGAAAAACAAATTAATCATTTAACTTTCTTCTGTGAGTCATGTCTTCGGGTTCACAGGACAGGGAAGGTGTTCCTGCTGGGAGAGGTGGAACAGCTTTAACCTGTGATTTACCTGTGGTCGTAGGTGTCTCTCGTAGGTGCAGATTAACAGCAGCAGGGAATTATCTCCCCCTTCCTGAGCAGCCTGGGGCCCTTGGGGTCCATAGGGTCTGATGGACCCCAGTCAGCCCTTCCACATTAGTGGCTCTGCACCCAGGTCTCCATGTGCCAGACCCTCTGCATTTCAGGGTCAATGGCCAAGTGATAATTTTTTTATGGTCCCAGGAGGTGAAGAAAGTGATGGGAGGACTTTCAATCCCAGAGAAACTGTGTTGGTGGAGCCAGTGGACTGAGAAATGCCCCTTGGAGTTTCTTGGCATGCCTGACCCCCTGGTGGGCTGGAGGGTGTCCTTCAGGTAAGGCAAGAGTGGAGTTTGCCAGTGGTTCTTTGTGCACGGTCCGGAGATCTCTCAGTGCTGCACCTCTCCTTTCCTAAACCCAGCCTGACTTCTTCTGAGCTGCAGTGCTTGGGCTTGGGCTGCTCCCCTGCATGCGGCATCCTAGGGAAGGGCTGAGGGCAGCCCCTGTGCCAGGCAGAGCACCTCCCAGCACTCCCTGCCACCCTGGGGACGATGATGCTGCATCGTCCTGCCCTGCCCTGCCCTGCCCTGCTTGCCCAGCCCAGCCCGCCCTGCCCTGCCCTGCCCTGCCCTGTCCTGCCCTGTCCTGCCCTGCCTGCCCTGCCTGCCCTGCCCTGCCCTGCCCTGCCCTGCCCTGCCCTGCCCTGCCCTGCCCTGCCTGCCCTGCTCTGCCCTGCCTTGCCCTGCCCTGCCTGCCCTGCCCTGCCTGCCCTGCTCTGCCCTGCCTGCTCTGCCCTGCCTGCCCAGTCCAGCCCGCCCTGCCTGCCCAGCCCAGCCTTGCCTGCCCTGCCCTGCCCTGCCTGCCCTGCCCTGCCCTGCCTGCCCTGCCCTGCCTGCCCTGCCCTGCCCTGCCTGCCCTGCCCTGCCCTGCCTGCCCTGCTCTGCCCTGCCTTGCCCTGCCCTGCCTGCCCTGCCTTGCCCTGCCCTGCCTGCCCTGCCCTGCTCTGCCCTGCCTGCCCAGTCCAGCCCGCCCTGCCCTGCCCTGCCCTGCCCTGCCTGCCCTGCCCTGCCCAGCCCTGCCTTGCCCTGCCCTGCCTGCCCAGCCCAGCCCAGCCCGCCCTGCCCTGCCTGCCCAGCCCAGCCCAGCCCGCCCTGCCTTGCCCTGCCCTGCCTGCCCAGCCCAGCCCAGCCCACCCTGCCCTGCCTGCAGAGCCCAGCCCTGCCCTGCCCTGCCAGCCCAGCCCAGCCCTGCCCTGCCTTGCCCTGCCCTGCTCTGCCCTGCCCTGCCTGCTCTCCTGTTCTGCCCTTCCTGCCCTTCCTGCCCTTCCTGCCCTGCCCTGCCCTGCCTTGCCCACCCCATCCCTGCCCTGCCCTGCTTTGCCCTGCCCTGGCTGCCCAGCCCAGCCCAGCCCAGCCCAGCCCAGCCCTGCCCTGCCCTGCTTTGCCCTGCTCTGCTGGGCTCTGACAGAGCTCCTGGGCAAGGACAGTGCAGTGCCAGAGGCAGGGCTCACTCAGGGCACCCTTGCTGCTGCTGCTGCCTGAGCAGAGGGCTAAGCTGGGTGCTGGAGCTGCCAGAACTCTAAAGAGGAGGCAGGGAGCCAGCTCTGGACGTGGCTGCCTGTCCCCCCTGGTCACAGTGGCTGCAGAGCCACTGTCCCCTGATGGCCCAGCACAGGAACAGCTCGGGTGCTGCCCATTGGTCCAGCCCTCACCATTCCAGATGGTGGTTAAAACAGCACAAAAAGGGAATATGGAGCAGCTCATCTCTCCCTGCTCCGTGGGACACTTGATGAGGTTTCAAGAGGGATTGGCTGACTCAGCACATCCAGGATTTCTGTTTTTACAAAATCAGATTGATTAGAAATGTCTGGCTGGGAACTAGGTCCCATAGCCCGATTTCTTCCTCAGGATTTAGACCAAGAAGTGCCTAGGTCACAGCAGGGATGGCTGTGGGAAGGCTGGGATGGGGAAGGCTGTCTCTGAAGATGTGCTGGTGGCTCTGCAGAGCCCTGGGAATTCACTGGTTCTGGCAAAGAAGGCTGTTGGTATGGGACTCAGAAAGTTTTTTCTCCTAGGAAATATTAGAAAGTGTAAGAGCTTTTCCTGTGTAGGCCTGGACTGACATCCTGCCGTATATTCACCCCAGCTTCCCTGGATCTCCCTTCTACCTCCCCTGCAGCTCACTCTGTGGAGGTGGAAGAGCACCAGGGCGTCAGGCAGGAGCCTCCTCTGAAACAGGGACTTAAGCACTGAAATGTAGAAACTTTTCCAGAATCATTTCACAGCACATTTCACACCTTGATTTGGTTTGGGTTTGGTTTGTACTTTTTTTCCCTTCTTTTTTATTTTATTTTAACTTTTTTAAAGGAGGACATATTTTGCCCTGTCAGAATTTTCTCCTGACTTGCCACTAGAGACCAAACTCTTCTGGGCATCTCTTCAAGCACCCTTCCTGAGGAGCCTCTGGGTCCTGCCTCTACAGCTGTCGTGGGGATCTCCTACCCAAGCTCCAGAGATGCTGCCTGAGCCCAGTAATCCATGTGCTGCCAGAGCAAATGGGGACTCTGGGAATGTGCCTGTGGAGGAGAGCAGGGTCATGGTCCCTTCCAGGGATGTGGTTTAGTGGTGGATTTGGCAGTGCCAGGTTCATAGTTGGACTCAATGATCTTAGAATCCTAAATCGTGGGATGGTTTGGTTGGAAGGACCTTAAAGCCCATCCAGTGCCACCCCTGCCATGGCAGGGACAACTCCCACTGTCCCAGGTGCTCCCAGCCCCATCGTCCAGCCTGGCCTTGGGCACTGCCAGGGATGCAGGGGCAGCCACAGCTGCTCTGGGCACCTGTTCTCCCTTTTCTTACAGGTCTTTTCCAGCCTGAATGACGCTGTGGTTCCATGGCTGTGATTCCCAGCTCCCCAGGGCTGTTTGCAGGCACAGCCCAGCCCCTGCCCCAGGGTGCTGCAGGGAACCAGGGCCAGGAGGAGGCTGGGAAGCCGAGAGGAAATGCTGCATCCAAGGCCATGAAACATCTAGGAGTTCTGCAGCGAGGGGCTGCAGGTGATCTCCAGATTGGGGCAATGCCAAGGTATGAACTTCTCATCAAATCATGCTCCCCATTTTGCTTTCTCTTTCCTGGGAACTCTCAGAGGCCATTAAAGGAAGCAGGAGATGTTTGCAAGGTTAAGAGACTCGGTTTCTCAACTCACCAGAAGGTCTGCAGTAATTTACAGCTGCAGGCAGCCAGTGCTCTTCATGGGGGGAAGGGAAATGCAATTTAAGAGAACACAAATAAATAAGAAGCCGCAGCAGCCAACACTCTCTGATTTAATCCCAGCCCACGAGAAATATTTATTTTGTTATCTGACAGTTTGATCACTCCAGGAATCCCATAGGTCAACCCATATCTACTGTTATTATCTCTAGGCTGTTTCCACCAAGATGCAAAGGGAAGATTTGTTAAAGAAATGAACCGAGAAGGGCATTGATAGGAGTGTCATGGATGGACCCCCAGGGACCCCTGTCCTGGAGGGAGCTCCAGATGCTGCTCCATGGCCTGGGTGGGCTGGGGATGGACAGGACCCCCTGGGCTCCCTCAGAACTGCAGAGCTGGAGATCCCAGTTCGTCATCTTGGAGGCTGCTGTGTGGAGTTGCTCTGGGAGGAACTGGAGGATCTTTCCATTGGGAAAAGCCTTGTGGGACACCAGTGTCAAGGGCCTGGAATTCCTGGGAGCCATGCAGGTGCTGGCAGGAGGGTTTGCTGCTCTCGATGTCCCTTGCCTTGATGACAGAAAAGGCTCAGTGGGAAGAATCCCTTTAAAACCCCAGGGAATAAAATGTGCAGGCTGGAAGCTTGGGGGGCACCTGCCCCCTGATTCCCACCCTGGGGCTCTCCTTTTCACCCTTCCCAAACCCTCTGTCCCCTCTCTTCCACCTGTCTGGGAGGAGCCACCAAAAACACCCTCTGTGGCACTTCTTTGCCCATTTGGATTATTTTCTGCAAATTAACCCTTCCTCAGCTCTTCCCCACTTCTTCCCTCACTAATAATTTCCCACTGCAGCATGTGCCTTTTGCTGTCTTGGCTGCCTGGGAATGGCACCAAAAAGCCACGGGAAGCTCTCCCACGCAGTCAGGCACGTAGCCACAGAGACATATGCAGGGGGAATTGCAGCCTGTTCCTACAAACAGCCAGAGTGCAGAGACACTAACACACACAAATAAACAGGTTCACACCCCCAGTGCACCTGAAACGCATCCACACAGGCAGATGCTTTTGTGGCCCTGGCTGGAATCACTCAGAGTCACAAAAATGCAGGTGGAAGTACAGAATTCCCCCTTCCCTGCTCCCACAGCAAGAGAAAATGCAAGGCTGGGACAAAAATACCTTGAATTCCCTGCATTGGCTGCCCTGGTGCCAGACCATTTGGCAAAGGTCCCTCTTGGTTTGAGTTTCTCTGGCTGAAATAAAATCTTGCCAAGCTCCCGAAACTGAGGTTGTTTGCAAACCTGTCCTTGCCCAATTTCATGCCTTTCACAGGCTTTTTCATTTGGAGAAAGGCTGGCCTAAGGCTGCACAAGGGTGGGCAGGAAACTGCTGGCCCAGGAGAGGGTGTGGGATGGGTAGATGGAAACCTAATTAGTGGCGTTGCTTTAATTGAGCACAGGAAGGGGTTGGAGATTGCATTTTTGGTGGGAAAATGTTGTTTTCCTTTTGATCCAAGGTTTCTCCAGCATTACATAAATACTGCTGATAGCCTGGCTGAGCTCTGTGCCTTATGCCAAGAGGGGAAGGTGTTTGACTTGGCTCCAAAAGGAGAGATTTTGCATGGAAAAGTGAGCCAGGGTCTTTTCCCTGGGATGATACCCGGGGGTGGGAGCAGAGGGGTTTGGCCACTACTCACCTGGGAGCTGGGCTTTGCTTCAGCTGTGGTGCTGTGGGACCCCAAAATGCCAAGGTTTCTTAGGGAAAAGAGAAAAAATTCTGAATATGCCTACGAAGGAAGGAGCAAGGCTCGGAAAGATCAGGCTGGTGCTTTTAATTTTTATTTTTTCATTCTGTAATTCTAAACGTTTCCCCTGAGGAGCTCACAGAGCTCTGTGTTGACATTGGCTCTTTGGGCGAGAGAGATGTTTGTGTCAGACCTCAAAGCATTTTTTAATCAAAATAAAAAGTAGCATCAAAAGGGGAATAACACAACACTCACAACCCTGTGAGTGTTGAAACCTGATGTTTCCTGGTGCTTTCCCCACCTCACAAACCCAAACAGGTTTTGCAGAACGTGGAGTGCATTTCCAAGGGAGCTCTGTGGGCTGACCCCAGTGCCTGTGCACAGATCCTTCCTGAGCCCAGCATTTCCCACCCTGTGCCAGGGCTGGGCTGCTCCTGCTGCAGCTCAGGGAGGGGCTGGAGCCACCCTCAGGGGGAACTAACACAGCTGGGGCTGCAGAAATCAGGGAGAAGGGGAGGGCTTGGCTTGGCACTGCTGGCTTCATGGTTGGACTTGATGACATTAAAGACCTTTTCCAGCCAAAATCCTTCTGTGCTCCTCCCCCTGGGCTGGACAAGCCGTGCTGGCTCTGCCTCACCTCCTACTTTTTTGCACCCAGGGGGGCTGGCTGTGCCAAGCTCTGCTGCAACTGCCCTGCCTCTGCCTCTCCTGTGTCTCTGGCCCTGCCTCTGGCTCTGTCTCTGGCTGTGCTTCTGCCTGTGGCTCTGGCTCTGGCTCTGGCTCTCCCTCTGGCTCTGCCTCTGGCTCTGGCTGTGGCTCTGGCTCTAGCTGAGCTCTCGGGGCTCTGGCCCGGAGCTGGCAGGGGTGGTGTGGTGTCACAAAACAGCCAGCACTGACCTGCAGCTCTTTCTCTTCTCCTTTTATCATCTGCTCCTTGCAGGTGTTGGAGGTGGCCATGCCAGAGCCTCTGCCAGGCCAGGCAGGGGCGATGCTCAGGGTCACCCTGCAGGGCAGGAAACGCTCCTGTGCTCCAGGCAAGGCCAGGCAGGGCTCAGAGGGAGGAGGCTTCGAGTGCTCTGCTCGAGTGCTCTGCTTGGGGCAGTGGGAGGGATGCTGTGCTTGGGGCTGAGCTGAGTTTCTCCATCTAATTTCCCCTCCTGATGTTTCCCTCCTCACCTCTCAGGCTCTCTGTGGGGCACCTTGCTGCCTGTGAGCTGCACTTCATGCAGTCCTGAGCACAGCAAACGAAAAAGGACTGACTGCCCAAAGTTCTGAGTAAACACTGGCAGAGTGTTCAGCTTTTCCAGTGCCTGGAGCTGGCTAGGCTCCCCTGTGGCATGACCTTGCTCGCTGCTCCCAGCCTGGATATGCCAAGGAATGCTATCCCCTGGCACAAAGTCTGGGGACCCCAAACCCTGGTCAGGTGTTCCCAGATCCTCGGGATAAAGAGCAGGTGTCCGCTCAGGAGCAAAATCTGTCTGGAGCATGGGGCTGTGTTTGGCTCTTTCCTTGGGGCTGTCACCTGGGGAAGGGACAGTTTGGGGCTCTGCCAGCAGCAGGGAAGCAACCCAGGTGCTGCTCCCAGAGCCAGGACTTGTTGTCCAGCACTTAATGAGAGTCCAAGGAATTAAATTCTTTCCAAAACTTGTGTTCAAGGCTCAGGCTGATCCCAAGGAACAGCTTGGCAGGGATGTACCTGTGTGCCCTGCCCGGGGTGGGCAGGACCAGCTCCCTCCAGGTCAGGTTCTGTCCTGCTGCACTCAGGGCTGCTCTGGCCAGGAAATATCTCCAGTTCCACTTCCAAACTGTCCTGGGGCTTTTGCAGAGGTGGCTGTGTCTAGAGGATGACCTGGACAGTGGAAAATCCAATCCCTGAGACTTCCTTGGCCCTTCCATGCCTCTTGTGTCAGCAATGCCCACATCCACATGCCCAGCAGGGCTAGGGCAGGGCTGGGGCAGGGTTGGGGCAGGGCAGGGCAGGGCAGGGTTGGGGCAGGGCAGGGCTGGAGCAGGGCTTTGTGTGCTGGCATCAGAACTGAGGCACGGGGGCCATGACAGAAGGGCTTAATGAGGGTTTGAAAGAAACATCTTGTAAACTTTGGAGCAAAGGAGCTGCAGTTTGATTTGAACATGTTTGCTTGGCAGGGGCTGCCCAGCCCCTGCTGCTGCTGCTGCTTTTACTGGTGCTAATTAGGCAGATTTCCATCCTGCCAGTCACAGGCAAGTGGCTCCTCTGGTGAGTCCCAGCAGGGCCAGCATCCCCCTGCCAGTGCTGGAGGGGTTACTGTATCCCCTGCCAGCCCTGGCTGGAGATGGCTCACGGCCTGGGGACAGCTCAGATGGCAGCTGGGCCTCCTGGGATGGTGACACAGGAGTCCTGGCTGGGTGCCTGCCAGGACAAAGCACTGAGGGTGCTAATGGACGATGCTGCCAAACCCCTGGGACCACCCCCAGGCAGCCAGAGGACCCTGCCTTGCCCAGAGCCCCTAGGCTGGTGCAGAGCACCCCAAGGCTTTGACAATGATGTGGTGGCCCAGAACAGGAGCACTTAGAGACCTTTACAAGCTTGGGACTAATCCCACTCACACTGGACTCATCCCACAGGCACTTGCCCTTCCACTGCCACCATCTGCTTCTTCTAAAGCTTAATAGGTATTTCCTCTCCCCTTCCCTCCCCCTCCTTTTAGGCAAGACCCTGCAATAACCCAAACATCTGCAATAACACCTCCTCTCACCCCAGAAGCACTTTCCATTTTCTTTGTCCCTGGCACAGCTCCACTCCCAGGGTGGCTGTTTGGGGACAAGCAGGGACAGTGGAGGGAAGTGGCACTGCCCTGCCTGTGCCACACCTGTCCCAAAGCTGTTGTGGCTCTTTTGTAGGCTGTTTCCCAGTGTCTCCACACCAGCTGTGCACAGGAGATCCCTCGCTGGGGTCGCCAGGGTAATCCATCCATTGCTTTAATGTTTGTGGGGAGACAGGTCCCTCTTAATCTATTAGGGTGTCATTAAAAGATGTTTGCTTCTACAGCCTCACTGGCCTTTCTGAACTACATAAAAATGTAATCAGCAGCTGCCTTGGGGTTTTAACCCTTTTTTGATGCACAGATCTGTATCCACAGAAGTGGCAGCAGATCTACAGGGAAGGGCCTGAGAAAGAAATCAGGCAGGAAAAGCCCAAATGTGGTGTCTGAGTGTCTTTTGTGGATGTGCTGCCCTTGTGATAGAGGAGGACAGAGTCTCACAAGATGCTTTGGGATCTGCAAGCAAAATGTTTGTATTTAAGCCAACATTCCTCATGTCCAGAGCCTTTCTAGTCTGGGTTCCACCCTCTCTGGGGCACCCAGGTTTTCCAGGCTTCATCCAGGCTGGAACAGCCCGGCCCACACTGGCAGATAGGATTTGGATAGGCTCCATCCAAGCAGCCCCTGCAGCCCAGGGCTGCCAGCAGCCCCTGCCAGAGCCCTGTGGACACACAGGGACAGGCCTGGGGACACGTTGGTCCCACCCAGCCCTGGGATCCCTGGGACTGTCACTACTGCCTCCATTTGTCACCCTGGCAAGCTGTGGGCAGCAGCAGGGCCGGCTCAGGGGCTTTGTTCCCATGGGCATGGCAAACTCCAGAAACATAGATGTCATCCCAGGGATGCTGTATTTCCACACTGCCTGATGTTCCTGCAGGCACAGTGCTCTGCTGTGGTGCTTTTCCTGTCCCTTGAGATCACGAACACTGCAGAACTCCTCTGTGTGGTGCAAAAGGGAGCACTCAGCCACGGGGACCTGCTGCAGGAAGCAAATCCTGACAGTGTGTGAGGGTCTGGCTGGCTGAAGCACCCCCTTTACATCCACACAGGCAGAGTAATCCCCTCAGAGACCCTAGAAAGGGGCTTGGTGCAGGCTGTGCACCTCTAGTGTGAGTTAAACTGGAATTACAGAGCTGCAGGTTTGGCTCTGCTGCAATAACTGGGCAAGGTCTGGAGTCCAGGTTTGACAGCGAGGCCACAGCCAGACACAGAACCTGCAGTAAGAGCCACGACCTCACAGACTCTGTTAGGTTGGAAAATCCCTCTGAGATCAAGTCCAACACTTCCAAACCCATTGGCCCTGTCCCCAAGTGCCACATCCACACGGCTTTTAAATCCCTCCCAAGTTCATTAATGCACAAGCTCTTCCCAAAGCAAACGTCTTCCCCATGCAGACCTGTAGGAGCGTTGGGGGTAGGACGGTCAGGACAGACGGAGACCAGAGATCTCTGAAGTCAGGGCTTGGAACTTGTGGTTTATTGCCAAGGGCCTGGGTGCAGGGCCCTGCTGGGAGCTGCCAAACACAGCTCGGAGCAGCCCCAAGAGAAGCAAAGAGAGTGGTAAAGAGGATTAGAGAGTAAAAGGAGGATAAGAGAGTAAGAGAGCGAGGCTTCCCTTACAATACCATAAATCTTCTTCTGTGCTGAATATTCTAATGCTCACTAACCAATTTAGTCCAAGATCCAAATCCTATAGCATTTACATACAGCCTATAAGAATTATTACATTACAACACTGTGTTCCATTTTAAACCCTAAAAACTCCTCTTTGGGCCCTTCTGCCAAGCCAGTAGGGTCTGCTCTGACCCTTGGAGCTGCCTGCAAGCAGAGGGTGTTGTTTGATCACAAGGGGATTCCCTTCAGCTGGCCATGCCATTGTTTTCCAGGTGTTCAGTAACTGAGGGATCTCAAAGCTGCTTTCATTTCAATCTCACTCACAGTTTCCATATTCTCAAAATCTTTTGCCAGGCAATCATATTTATAAGGCTTTCCTGTTCCATCTTCCCCAACACAGACTCTTTTGGCAGCCAGACCGTGTCCGTGGGAGCTCAGGGGATGGCCCAGGTGGGACCTATCCCACACAGGGACAGGGTGGGACACTCTGGCTGTGGCTCTGCTCTGCTCCTGGGGTGCTGGGGAGCTCTTGGAGCTCTTGGAACTCCACCTATTGCTGCTCAGTCGTATGTGGTTGGACTCATGTAAAACAGGCATTTAGGGAGCTCCTCGCACGTGTGAGCAGGAACTCGGAGTAAATCTGGAATTACTGGCTTTTCCCAGTAACGCAGGGAAGATGAACGCTGCAGGAGAGTGACTGCTGGCTTTTGGGCACAGCTTTTGCTCCTCAGGCTGAACTCCCATTTGCAGGCAGTGTTTTTCCAGTCTCAGCAGCTGCTTCATTCCCTCCTGGATCCCTTGCCCGCTCAGCTGTCACAGCTCCCATCCCATCACGTTCGGGGACAGTCGGGCTGGGAGCTGCTCCCTGGGCTGCAGCTCTCTCTCAGCTCCTTCAGAAACACCCTTTGCAGCGGGAAGGATGCCCCAGAGGGGAGCACAAAGAGCTTGAGCCTGCCTGGCCTCGAGGGCTGGTTCCTGCATGGTCTGGGGAAGCCCCGAGCCCGGCACAGTCTCATTGCCTTCCCAGAGAACCACAGGGCAGCTCCTCTGCCTGGCAGCTCCTCCGCCTGGCAGCTCTGCCGCATCCCCGAGCACACCTCTCTCCCCACTGAGAGCACTTAATTACCTTTAATTACCCCTGACTTGTCTTTAAGTGTTCCCCAATAACGCGTCCTGATTAGAGAAAGAGGAGCATATTCTGCCACGGCTGCAACACCCTGAACTTTTCTTCCCTGGGTTCAGTTTCAGGCGGAATTTGGTGGGTGTGTGTCTGTGCTGGCAGCCCGTGGTCACTGGGAGCATCTCCTCAGTGCAGGCACAACCTCAGCAGCTTGGGGGCTGCTACTCCAGAGACTGGGGAGGAGATGGAGATGGATTATCCAATGTTCTGCAGCCGGCTGGGACAGCTGTCATGGGACCTGTCACTCCTGAGCTCCATCCTGCCCAGACCCCTTCTGGATCCTTCTGCCCTCTCTGTCACTCTCTGTACATTGGTATAAGGGGGTGAAATTAAACTGCATCTGGAAGGAAAAAAAATCCTAACAGCAAAATCTGGGACCACGGAATAATCTTCCAGGGGAAATGGTGGGAGCTTTATTACTTCAGTCATTTACAGCTGGGCTGGGCAGAAACACTAGGAAAGAAAATACTGGGGGAAATGCTGTAGATGCAAGAGTACCTGGGGATAAGAGGGCTCTTATCATCAGGGAGATGTCTGACCTTGTGTATCCTGAGATGCCAGGGCATGCTCAGAGGTGGGAAATCCACTGTTAACGAGGGGCTGGTCTGTGATAAGGAGGTGAGATTTCTCATACCCCCAGATACCACAGTGTTTAAAGGAATCCCAGCTGCCTGGGTCTGCCAGCTCACCTGTGGGCTGCTCAGCCTGGTATCCAGCCTTTATTTTTATAGAAAATCGACAGTTAGGAATTGAAGGCTGATTTTAGCTGCTGACATTTATTGCTGATATAAAATATGATCTCTCCTCCCCTCAAGCCATGCAAACACAGCTCCTACAGGGCTCCCTTCGGGGTGCTGGGCTGTCAGAGCTGGATTTGGCAGGGCTGGACCCTTTAGTTCTGTGCTGTTGTTCGGGGAGATCAGAGATGAGTTCTTGCTCCCAGAACTACTCCAGTGCTGGCCACTTCCATCCCACAGGAATCCCTCCTGCTCCTTCCCTCTCCCTGTGAGCTCAGGGGCTAGCACAGGGGCTGCTCCCTCCCCAAATGCTTTGGGATTTTCCGAGGTGGACATGCACAGGCAGGCACAGGCAAACAAACCCTCACAGCTCCTCTGCAGAGCCCTCCCCTTGGTTTTGTTGGCTCAAGGCAGCACAGGAGGGATTCAGACCACCTGAGGAATCTCCTGCTGGACCCTGCAGGAAATATGATTATACTGTAAAAAGGTATTGGCTGGGGAGTCTTTCCCAGGAGCTTTGGTGTGATGGCCAAAGGAGGGCAAACATCTCCTTCAGCCTCTCCTTTTGATTTTTTTGGGTGATTCTGTACAGGGCAGCCCCAAGCAGCCCCATTTTCCTCCAGATTCTCTGTGTAGAGGGCAGGGACTGGGACTGGGACTGGGACTGGGACTGACTCCTCTCTGCTTCTCCCAGAGCGGCTGGAAAGGCAACTGATGCTCTTGAGTGGAGGAAACCAGAGAAAATGATTGGAAATATTCCTGTGTCACAAATGTTTTATTTTGAGGAGCAGCAATAACCTGGCAGCCCCAAATGAAATATTGAATTTTAAGAGAGATGCAAACACATACAAATGAAAAATGTCTCTGATCATAAAGAAAGCATTTGCTGAAATTAAAATTGAATGCATTACTGTACAGGCTGGAGACAGAAATGTCAGCAGAGCTGTGGAAGGGGAGGCTGACTCCTTAAGTGACCAGATGCAGCTATTGTTTTCTTTCCACTAATGTCAGTGGCAGTATTAGAGAAAAAACAAAAAAAAACATGTCAAATTGTCTGACAACCGTTTAGAAGTGAATTAATTCCAGTCCTTGCAGAGGTCTCCTTAACTTCTGTCTCCGGAGGAATGGAGACTGGAACACACTCCCATCCACAGAACAGGGGTGGGCAAAGAGGATTTTATTTTGCTGAGCAGAAATAATGTAGACAATGCCACAATAATCATTGAAAGGACAAGTGAGATTGGTCTGGCCCTTGCAGCAATCAATAGGGCTCAGCTGAACTGGCCAGTTCAACTGGCCAGTTGAACTGGCATTAGATGGGAATGGCTCAGGATTGCATTGGATACATCTGTGTTTCACAGCACCATGCACAGCCAGGGCTGTATTGACATCAGGGTACCGTGTCTGCAGGGAGTTTGTGGCAGGTTTGTGCTTAGGGAAGTGTCTCCTGGCTGCTCCTAGGGTAGATGGAGGGGCAAGTCCCAGCGTGGATGGAGGAGCAAAGGAATGGCTGGGGAAGCAGCAGAGCTTGCAGCATCTCCTTATTACAGATAGGGATGAACAGCTCAGGAAGTGCTTTCCCAGCTCAGGAAGGGCTTTCCCAGCTCAGGAAGGGCTTTCCCAGCTTCCCAGGAGCCAGGTGTAATAAAGCCCTGGCTGGGCCTCCCCACTGCACTTTCTGTTGGTCACGAGGGAGTTAATTCCCATTTACCTGCAAGCAGGAAAGAGCACAGAGGTAAAAAAATCTTAGTGATTTCTGTTGATTAAACCAAAGCCTACTGGGTCTGCTGTTTTTTGATTTATTTATTTATTTATTTATTTTACATTTTTGTAAATGAGTCTTCCAGGGTCTTTGAGTGCTTCCCATGGGGAGTGGCAATCACAATCCACTGCCTTGCCTCTCCCCATGCTGCCTCTCCACAGGAGCTCAAGAAATCTTAACATCCCATCAAAACCTAATTACATTCTGACACAGCAACTGGGGGCCTCAAGAGCTAGGGGGAGAGAGCAGCTGACATAGTGGCTTTAAAATTGCATGGAACATGCAGAATATTTGGTACTATGAAGTGCCAATGGTTCACAGCAGCAGAGAGAGAAAGGAAAAAGGTAATGGGAAAGGAGTTTGAATGGGATTTGTACTGGAAACACATTCTAAGCCATGGGTCTGAGACCTGATCCTGTGCTTTGTTGTTGCTTTCAAACATTGCAGGTCTTCTCGCGAAGGAGAAGTTCCCAACCTTCCCCTTCCTGGGTCTTGTTACCTCCATGGCATCAAGGCACCTGTGCAGCAAAAGGGTGGTTGTCTTCTGGCCTTTTTGGAACTCCCTGAGGTTCCAGTGAACAGACACAATCCTTGTCCCATCTGCAGCCCCAGGAGAGAGGGCAGAGCTGAGGGCACAGGGGAGAGAAGTCTGGGAGCAACTGGGCAAAGGATCCAGCCAGGGCTGGTCCCTGCAAAGCTGAAAATGGGAAAGGGATGGAAGGGACTTCCTGGGAAGTGCTTGTGTGTGATCATCCCCTCCATGTGCCCTTCCAGGGCACCTGCTGCTGGCTGCTCCTCGAGACAGGACACTGCTGAGACGAGGTGGGAACAGCCTGGAGCTTTAGCTGATGGAAATGCTCACCTGGAGAAGAGAAGGATCCAGGCAGACCTTAGACCCTTTCCAGTGTCTAAAGTGCTCCAAAAGCTGGAGAGGGATTTTGGAAAAGGGCCTGGAGGGACAGGACAAGGGGGAACAAGCTGTGGGGCAATGGGGCTGCAGTGCCCACCTACCCACCCCCCATCCTGAAGAAGCTGCTCTTTCCCAAATTCCACTGACCAACTGCCTCCATACCAATGTAATTCTTTCTTAAGATTATTGGCTGTGCTCAGGAGCATGGCAGGAGGGTTGTGGCTGACCAGGCAACAAATTAACTGGAATTTCATTATCCAATAATTGATATGACACCTATGTGTTTTAGCAAGACACTTTCTTTAATAGAAGATGCCCTCTGTCCACTGACTATTTACACTGCTGGGCTGCCAGGAGTCTCATGTGATGTTTCCCGTTTAAGTGACTTTCATAGAAGAGAGAAGAGTGATCTTTGTTTCCCTCAATTTTTGTCATGAATTTTTTTCCCTTTTGCTTTTCAGTGATTTATTCCTCTGGATTTAAAGCAGTACAAGCTTAAAATTCCCTGTGTATATTGGTGGAAATCAGGATTCACTCCCCAGGTGTGGCCAAAAGCTTTGGGGCAGCCCCAGGGAGATGCCAGCGTGGCTCTGTCCCTTGGGTTTGGTGGCCCCAGGGCTGCAGGGCAGAGCATGGTGCCAGCACATGGATGTGAATTCCAGACAGGAATGTCACACTCTTCAGCTCCTCCTGCAGAGGCCTTTGGAGATGCTGTCCCATGTCCTCAGGCATGGTGGCACTGCCCCTTTGCCACCTGTCCCTTGTTCCCTCATGGAACCAGATCAGTGCAAGGCACAGCAGGGACTCACCTGCCTTGTCCTGTGAGGAGGGTGGCACGTGGCAGCTTCTGGTGAGGACAGAGGTGCTCTGGAGTGACCTGGATGTTGTCCCTAGGTCTCTGAAGCTCTCTGCCAGCCCGCTGGCCCCTTTTGCAGTCCTCTGTCCTCCTGTGGGGACAGAGACAGTGGCAGAGCGATCTGCTGGCTCCTCAGGATGCTGGAGACTGAGCCTCTGAGGTTTTTTCCTAGCTGAAGAAAACAAAAGCTCATTAAATCCATCTAGGAGCTCCGGTGACGTGGGGAGGTGACATCAGTGATGTGACTCACAGAACCCAGCGGAGAGCAGCACCCAGGAGGGCAGGTCGGTGCTTTGTGCTGCTGCGATGGGGCAGCAGGGAGGGGGCATGAGAAGCCTGTGTGGGTGTCTGGGGGTGGGAGCTGTGCCACTTTCCCTCGGTCCTCTGCTCCCACCCAGATGTCCCAGGAAAAAGCCCTGCTGTGGGTGCAGGAGCTGCTGGGGGACCCCTGGCACTTCCCACCCCAGGGCTGGGAGCCCATCTTGACACAATCTGTGGTGTTGGCACTGTCACCACAGCAAGCTTGGGTCCATCTCCAGGTGCCCAAACTTCCCAGCTGTGGTGGCACCTCTCCTCCTGAGCTCCGCAGGGACAACACTCCAGCTCTGGGTGCTGGCAGTAGCTCCTTCCCTCCCAGAGCAAAATGGCCATTCCAGGCTGGAGAGAACTTCTGGCCAGGAAAGGCTGTGGATTTACAACCCTTCTGGCATGGATCAACCCTCAGGCCCCGTGATCAGTGTGACCCAAGCTCTCGGTGCCCCCTGTGCTGCCTGACCCACAGTGGGTCATTTATAGGCCAGAGTTAAACTTCTGGTTTCCCATCACAGAGGAACCAATTTTGCCCAAGCTTGCTTGGGAATGAATCAGCTGTCACCAATGGAGGGCAAAGCCTCTGTGGGGTGACAGCCAGGGACAAGCTGTCCCCCCTCCCATCCTCCTCCTGACAGCTTTGCAGAGCAGGATGAGTTGAGCATCTCCATTTCCCAGTGCTCGAGAGCTCAGTGAAAGCCTCTCCTGGGGAGATAAGGATGCTCCACAGCACCACATCAGCCGTGCCATGCCAGCTGGCACAGGGCACACCGAGGGCTGGCTGGGAGCAGTCCTGCCTGTCCCTCCCTGCCAAGCCTCCTCTTGTCCCAGAAGGACCCTCCAGTCCCCAGGAGGACCATGCCCTCGAGGGATGATTCATCCCAGCCCCGGTTCACAACAGAATTCATCTCCCTGCTCCGAGCACTCACTTCCTTTTAATTAGAGCTGAGAGGAGCGAGGGTGTTCTGAGGGAAGGAGGAAGAGTGAGGTTTGACTCATGGTCTCTGTCTCAGAGGATGATGTGGGGGAGTCAGGGCTGGGGAGGTTTTTGTCCAGGTCTTGTCTGATCTCGTTTGCTGTTTTAGCCTGTTTGAAGGACACAATGTCCTCTAGAGCCCAAATCAAAAGATGCTGCGGTGAGGTATTGTGTTTCCTGGGCACTGACTGTGCCAGCACTGCTGCCCAGGGCTCGGGGCAGTGCCCACACTGAGCCCCTCTGCCCTGTCCCCAGGGGTGCCCAGTGCTGGTCCCTGCCTGTTGTTTGCTGAGCAAATAAAATATAAATTATGGCTCAGCCCACTCCTACTTTTCCAGTAGAGGGAACTGCACCCAGTAAAGGGGGAATGGGGATTTGGGGTCAGAAATAATTAGGGTCTGTATTCATTGGTCTCACAGGCTCAGTCACTGGCTCTGCTCTGTGTCACTCTGCTCTGTTGCACCACTCATTGCTTTTAATTGCCATCAACAAAAGGACAGGGTTCAACAAAAGCCTAAGTCCAGAAACACATCCACCTAGAGTTCTCTTGGGCAGCTGGAGAACCCTTTGATGTCCCTGATGGACATCTGGCTGCCCTGGCTCCCAGTCTGGGGGCCACACTGTCAAATCCTTTCTGTCCCCACCATTCCCCAGCACACAGTGGGAATGGCTGGGCAGGATGGTTTGGGCTGGAAGGGACAAATAAATGTTATTTATCCCAGCCCCCTGGACTGAGAAGGATCATCTTGGACTAGATCAGCTTGTACAGCCAGGAACTTGAACTTGAGTTTGGATTTCCCCAGACACCAGGCCAGGAGGATGATGGGCAGGAAAAGCTGCTTTGTAACAGAAATGAGACATTCTGGAGCACAGAGCTGCACATCCTAACGAGAGTGAGACTGAGGCTGTGAACCCCTGGATGTGTCCTGATCTCTGCAGAACCTCAGGATGATCCCTTTGTGTGCTGTGGGTGGGCTCTGCCCCTGCAGCAGTGCAGCTGGAGCTGGCCCAGCACTGACTCCATGAACACATCTGGCCCAGCACTGACTCCATGAACACATCTGTGGGATGGATGAACCCTGAGGTGTGAGGAGCTCCTGCACGGGAGGGAATGGGCTCCTCGTTGCCAGGAGCATTTCTGCTCCTGCAGCTCCTGCAGCACAGGCTGGAGGGGACGGGAGAACCAAAGGAGGATTTAAAGAGGTGAAGAGGAAATCTTTGAGGATTTCAGCTTGTCCTAGAGTGACATTATGAAGCTTGTATCCCCATTGGTGTGTTCTGTTTATGCTGGATATTATGGTCTGTGCCTTCATGACTGGCTCTGAAGGGAGAATATTTTGTTTTGCTTTTGTTATCAGCTGCTCCCCCACGGCTGGCGGGACACACAGACAGGGCAGTACAGAGTGCAGCTTTTGCTTCTTGCTCTGCCCTTACTCTTGCTCCTGCTTTGCTCCTGCTTTGCTCTTGCTTTTTGCTTCTGCTCATTAGTCAGTTTAGCTAAGCACTCCGAATTTTTTCCTGGATTGTTTTTCCTTTCCCTTTTTTGGACCCACTCGAGCCTGCTCCGGACTGGGACCCGGCAAACACCGAGGGTTTGCACCTTGTGGCTGCAGCAGCTGCCCCAGCACCAGAGGAACTGATCACAGAGCGACCACCCCAGGAGAGACTTTCTGAATTTGTCATCTTTGTCAGAGCGGTGACAGAGCAGTGTCACCCGGTATTGTTCACTTTGTGTGCTGGGGGTGCTGTGCTTGTTAAATAAACAGGTTCTTTCCACTTCTCTCTGAGGAATCCTTCCCAAACCAAATGGGGTCAGGGGCCGTGTGGGTTTGCTTTCTGGAGGGGCCCCTTTGCCCTAAACCAGGACACAGCTGCACTGGAAGCTCCTTCCTGCTTGCTTGGGCACTTTTCTGAGGCTCCATGGAAGCAGAACTGCTCTGCATTTGTGTTCCCTCGCTGGGAGATCCCTCTTGCTGTGGTGGGAGAGGTTTTGATGAGAGGGTTTTGGCAGCAAGGGAAGATCCTGATTTTTGCAGATTTTTGCAGGAATCAAGTTTATGAAATGTTGTCTCTCGTTGGGAAATTAATCTGTAAACAGATAGGTGGTGACAGGAATTCAGCTAGATCCAGATGAAGGGTGTGATGTGGGGAAAGCAGATGCTAAACCAAAGGAGTCAGCATCCTCACCAAGGCAGGACTGGAAACAGGGATATGATGTTTGCACTTTGCAATCAGAGGAGAATCAGACCTCCAGATTTTTAGCGGGTTTGTGGTCACAACAGTTTGGTTGGCCTGCTCAACACAGGCTGATTTCCACTAGAAGGTGAAGAGGAGAACTGGAAGCAATTCCAAGCAATTCCCTCCCTCCAGCTTACACATTGCAAATTACTGGCAATCAGCACAGAAAAGTTTTGCAGCAGAATTGATGATATTGTGAGGCTTCAAACTGGAACCCCACAGGTGATTTGGAGAGAGCTGGAAATTGCTTATGATCTCATGATGTCAGGTGTCTCATTTATAATAAATAAACACAGGGAATGCACCCCAGACAATTGCTGTCAGGTACTGGGAGTCATCAGCCAAAGAGCTCCCTCGGAATTTGGTATTTCAGGTCAGCTGGGTTTAACTTATTGGAAACTGCAGGCAGATAAATATCAAGGACTTTCTGAGTCAGAGCTGTGGTATTCTGGAGATATTCAGTTGTTCATGCGGGGTTTGGGTCAGTGTGTAAATGAATAAATGAAGTGCAGAACCAAGTAAAAGCCACCTGCAAAATTTCCCATGAAATTAAAAAGCAAACCTTGGGTTGTTTTCTTTTCACTTCCCATTAATATCAAAGGCAGGGCTGCACTGGTGAGCCTGGCAGTGCATTCAGAGAGTTCCTGGGAAGGGCAGGGCTCATTTGCAGCAGATGAAATGGAGAAATCCCACTTTGTCCCTTGGTCCTGCAGACTGGAGATGATACATGGTGGCAGAAATGCAGTTGGGGTGCCAGTGTGATACCCAGCAATTTCCCACTGCATCCCAGCAATTCCAGCCTCCTCCAGGTCATTTGTAAATATAATCTTCACGGTGGAAAACCCAATCTGCAGATCTCTGCTCATGTAAGGAGAGGGCAAATGGGAGCATCCAGCCTCTCTGTGCTTGCTCTGGTCGAGATGGCTCAAACCTGGAGCCCAAACCCTGGTGCTGGAAGGCCCAGGGCCTCTGAACCCAGCTCCTGCTGACTCCAGTGCCACTGACGTCAGCATGACATCCTTGGCAGAGAATCTGCTCCCCAGAATTATTCCAAGCAATTGTTTAGTGAATAATTCTGAATAATGAAAATGTAGAGGGGAGGAATGGGGAAGTTGTTTGCTGTCGATTCACAAAAGAGGAGAAATGGAGGAATTTATCATGTCAATGATTTGCCTATGAATTATTCATTCACTTCACACAACAAAATAAAAATCCCTTTCCCCCCAAGCACCCACCCCCCCCAAGCTGAGGCTGCTGGCTTTGTTCAATGTGTTTTTGATGAGCTGTCGCTGGCTGTGCCCCCCACCAGCCCGTGTGTGGCACCACACATGGCACGAGTGACACTGTCCCACTGCTGAGGGGACATGTGGTTGTCCCCAGGGCCGAGAGGGGCACAAAGCAGCATGCTGAGCCAGGAAGGCTGCCAGAGAAGCCAGAAAACCCTGGAGAGGCTGCTGTGTCTAACCTGCTGCTGCTCTCCCAGTAATGGCAGGAGACTGCGGCAGGAGGGACATCAGAGCCGTGCGTCGCTGTCCTGTGTCACTGTCGTGTGTCACTGTCGCATGTTGCTGTCCCGTGTTGATGTCCCATGTCACTGTCCCATGTCTCTGTCCTGTGTCACTATCCCGTGTCACTGTCCCGTGTCGCTGACCCGTGTCACTGTCCCGTGTCGCTGTCCCGTGTCACTGTCCTGTGTCACTGTCCTGTGTCACTGTCCTGTGTCGCGGTCCCGTGTCGCTGTCCCGTGTCACTATCCTGTGTCGCTATCCTGTGTCGCTGTCCCGTGTCCCTGTCCCGTGTCACTATCCTGTGTCACTGTCCCGTGTCACTGTCCCGTGTCACTATCCTGTGTCGCTGTCCTGTGTCACTGTCCTGTGTCGCTATCCTGTGTCGCTATCCTGTGTCGCTGTCCCGTGTCGCTGACCCGTGTCACTGTCCCGTGTCGCTGTCCCGTGTCGCTGTCCTGTGTCACTATCCCGTGTCACTGTCCTGTGTCACTGTCCTGTGTCACTGTCCTGTGTCGCTGTCCCGTGTCGCTGTCCCATGTCACTGTCCCATGTCGCTGTCCTGTGTCACTGTCCCGTGTCGCTGTCCCGTGTCACTGTCCCGTGTTGCTGCCCTGTGTCACTGTCGTGTGTCACTGTCCCGTGTTGCTGTCCCGTGTTGATGTCCCGTGTCGCTGTCCTGTGTCGCTGTCCTGTGTCACTGTCCCGTGTCACTGTCCCATGTTGCTGTCCCGTGTCACTATCCCATGTCACTGTCCCATGTCGCTGTCCTGTGTCACTATCCCATGTCACTGTCCTGTGTCACTGTCCCGTGTCGCTGTCCCGTGTCGCTGTCCCGTGTCACTGTCCCATGTTGCTGTCCCGTGTCACTATCCCATGTCACTGTCCCATGTCGCTGTCCTGTGTCACTATCCCGTGTCACTGTCCTGTGTCACTGTCCTGTGTCACTGTCCCGTGTCGCTGTCCCGTGTCGCTGTCCCGTGTCGCTGTCCTGTGTCACTGTCATGTGTCACTGTCCCGTGTCACTGTCCCGTGTCGCTGTCCCGTGTCGCTGTCCCGTGTCACTATCCTGTGTCGCTGTCCTGTGTCGCTGTCCCGTGTCACTATCCCGTGTCACTATCCCGTGTCGCTGTCCCGTGTCGCTGTCCCGTGTCACTATCCTGTGTCACTATCCTGTGTCACTGTCCCGTGTCGCTGTCCCGTGTCGCTGTCCCGTGTCACTGTCCCGTGTCACTGTCCCGTGTCGCTGTCCTGTGTCACTATCCCGTGTCGCTGTCCCGTGTCACTGTTGCTGTCTGTTGTAAATGATCAGATCGGTAGCCAAAATTTATAAAAAAATTTTTATAAAAATTTATTAGATCAACAACAAAAATAGAATTGCAAAAAAACCCCCACCACAGCTAAGACAGCGTCAACCCCGGGTGTTGGCGCTGCGTGAACCCTAGATTCATCTGACAGAGTGTCAGTGTCTCTGAGGCGGTTCACCCCGATTGCTTCCAGCAGCTGGCATATATACCATTTATTCTGCCTGAGGCAGAAATGACAACAGACTACTGTATGTCCCTTCATATGTATAACTGGGACTATACAGATTCGAACATACACAAAAGTAAGTCCAGAAATCCAAATGGCTCATCTGAGTTTTCCGAGGTAACTTTCTTTCGCATGTAATAGGGATGTCGCTGATTTCGATGCAATCTGTCCAGGTGCAGGCTCTTGTGAGTGTCTGGCATTCCTGGGAAATTGGTGCTGATTGCCCAGGAAGGTCCCATTCACACCTAATGGACTCGATGCTATCAGAACGAGTTCCGGGAAATACTTGCATAGACTTTACTCCTGGCCAGAGCAGCAGACAACCTGATTTTATCTGGATGATATCTGGACTGTTTGAACAAAAAAATACTCTGCCTTTGGCTTATGATGGTCAGAAGCAGATGTTGGATCTTTATAATATTTTATACATCTACACAGCATGAATTATCTCTGTTATATACTACATGTCCCATGTTGCTGTCCCATGTCACTGTCCTGTGTCAGTGTCCCAGCCCTCCTCAGCACCCATGTGGCAGCAGGGGGGAATGCTGTTGGAAAAGGGGTGTTGAGGGAGGCAGGGAGAAGAAACACGCTGCCATGGATGGCAGGAGGTGAAGGATGGTGGGATGGGAAGGACAAAGCTTGGCCTTGGCTGCTGACTCCGTGCTGGGCTTGTTTGAACAGGGGATCTCCATCCAAGCCTGGGGACAGGCAAGTTGGACCTCTGCTCTCTTGGAGAGGAGTTCCAGCACCGGCCCTGATCCACAGCAGTGCTCAGCTGGCCCTTGGCCATGTCCCTCTGTTCCTCCTTGGAGCTGGGTGAGCTGAGAACTTGCAGCACCCCAGACTGGACTGGGGCAGTGAACTGGGAACAGGATAAATGGTCATGAGGGGCATAAATCTATTTTTTTTATACACTACTACTTAAACTTCAATTCATTCAGCCAAAGGTGCTATTTAATACCCCATGTAAGTTACCAGTGTAAGAAATGTCCACATGAGGGCTTTCAGGGTGTTCACTAAATTGGCTTGAAGCCTCAAGTAGGAAGTGGTGCAATTTAGGGGAAAAGGCAAGGTCTTTCTCATTTTCATAAAGTAATAGTGCTAAAATGGAGCCAATCTCTTCTCAGTTTGGGTATCGTTGGACAGAGCTGAGCCCCTCTGCTCTGGAGCCAGGCTGGGAGAGCTGGGGCTGCTCCTCTGGAGAGGAGAAGGCTCCAGGGAGAGCTCAGAGCCCTTGCAGGGCCTGAAGGGGCTCCAGGAGAGCTGCAGAGGGACTGGGGACAAGGATGGAAGGACAGGAGCCAGGGAATGGCTCCCAGTGCCAGAGGGCAGGGCTGGATGGGATCTTGGGAATTGGGAATTGTTCCCTGGCAGGGTGGGAAGGGGCTGGGCTGGAATTGCCAGAGCAGCTGGGGCTGCCCCTGGATCCCTGGCAGTGCCCAAGGCCAGGCTGGACATTAGGGCTGGGAGCACCTGGCACAGTGGGAGGTGTCCCTGGCATGGCAGGGGTGGGATGGGTGGGATTTCAGGTCCTTCCAATCCAAACCATTCTATGATCCCAGGATTTGGGGTGATTGTGTATCATGGATTGGATTCCCTGGGGGGAGTCTTGTGTCCTAGTGATGCACACAGGGTTCAGTAAGGAGAGGGGAGGATAAAGGATAAGAGTCTGAAGGAAGAGCTGATTTTTCTGGAGTCTCCAGTCTCTCCCACCCCTTTCCACAGCAGTCTGTGCATTCTTTTTATTGGCCCCATAAAGGCAGTTGTCTGTGCAGGGATTGATTTCGGAGGAGCACAGAGTTAATTCATTCCCCAAATGAAGGGCTCTGTGTACATAAACCAGTCTGTGTCTCTCCATGCCTCTGGATAGGTGAGCCTGAGTCCCAGCCCATTTCCTCTCGGCTCTGGAAGCCCTCACTAGGGCCATCCTTCTCCTGCATGGAGATTCAAGGATAAAACGACAGATGTCTTTCATTAAACATCTCCAGAATGAGCTGTTCAGCAGCAATATGTATGCAGACACTATCAATATTTCATAAAGCCGTAATAGATGTTATCATAGATCCTCCATCCAATATTTATTGCACCATAATCACCGATCCATTGCACCAGGGCTCTCCATCCACCTCCCCTGCCTGTCCCCACTCAGACACGCTCCCAGGTACACGGGGCTGCAGTGAAGTGCAAACCTGGTGCCACAATAAATTTGAAGGAGTTTGAAGTTGTTTGTTACTTTAGGCACTTTCAGGCCTGACGATGATGAAACAAATCTGTTTTCAGGAGGCGTTTTTATGGAAGGGTTTCAAAGTGAGTTGGCTCAGTGTAAATCTCGGGGTTGAGGCCATTAGGAAGCATTTAAGCTGCAGAGGCAGCAGGGCTGTGTCTCCAAGTCTGGGGGTACTGGAAAGCTAAAGCCTAAAATTAGCAACATGGAAAATATGAATCCTTTTGGGAGTCTGGTGCTGGGAAGCAGAGACCTGAGTGCAGCTGGAGCTGGACCCTTCCCTCCCTGTCCCCACCAGCATCTGAATGAGGTTCCTGAGCAACTGCTGCTGCCAGGGGAGCTCTGCAGGGAAGGAATTGGGCCTGGAAGGTTTATAGCTGGGATCTTCAAAGGAGCCTAATGGATGGAATTTTGCAGTTATGTCACTCAGGGGTCGGACCCCTGGGTGTGCCAATCCTTTGTGCCCTCCCAACCCAGCAGTCTCAGGCTCATCAGTCACCTCTACACTGGTTCTTACGTCGGCCAAACTTCTCAAAAGCATTTGGCTTCATGTCATAGGACAATCCTAATGGATAAAGTGAAGCCATCCAAATTCAACATGGTGCACATCAAATAAATGGAGTTTGTAATTGGTTTCCAAATGGAGTCTTAAAAGGAGATTCCAGGCAAAGAGCTTTTTTTCTCGTGGAGATCTGAATTGGCTGGTGTTGACCCCATCCTATTTAATGGCCCTAGGAAGGAGCCAGGGGGAGAAAAGAGAAGAAGCTGTAAAATCTTCATGGATAAATGTTGGAGTGACATAAAGACTAGGGAGGAAAAGGAGCTCTCACTGAGCCCCGTTAATGACACTGAGCCTTGGGTCGAGTAAACATAGTATTTGATATGGCCAAATGTCAGATAATTCATCTCCCTGAGCTGAGGCCACTGAAAGGTCAGGTAGGGGGGGGCCACTGCTGGTCCTTGGGTGGGTGGAGGCACCTCCAGAGCAGGAGTTACTCACTGGACCTTAGATAACCCTGGGAGTGGGATGGATTTCTTCTGGGAAATGCCTGTTTCTGTTTCTCTCTAGTGACACAGCTTGGATAAGAAGCTCGCACAACTCCCACATGGCTAAATCTGGGGAAGGGTGTCCTCCTGTGGAGCCAGGGAATGCAGAGGATCTTTGCAGGATTGTGTGACTGATGGCCCAAGAAAGCCCTGGGGACAGAAGGTCCCTGATGAGCAACTTGTGATCCACCAGCCAGCTCTGCACAGGAAGGCTGGGATAAACCTGAGCTTGGTTCATGATCCCCGGTTCCAAAAGGGCACAGAAACCTTGGGGGAGATTCAAAGAAGAGCTAGAAAAACACTAATGAATAGGAAATGACACCTTTAGAAGGGAAAATCAAGGAGTGTGATGGTTTAATTCAGCAAAGTGAGGGCAGTATCTGGCTGATGGCCTCATTACACCTGCAGGGAGGAGAAACATCCTTTCCCAAATCTTCCCATCCTGGCACGGAGAGGCTGCAGGGGCAGCAGTGCCTGGGGGGCTCTGCTGGCACAGCCCAGCTGGGAGCAGGGCAGTGTTTTTAACAGCAGAGGGGTTTTTGTCCAGTTGTACTTCTGAATTACTCATTACTGCGTGTTTTTGAAGAAATTAACTCAAACCTATCCTTTTGCAGGGGTTTATGATGCATCATTCTTTGTTTCTCAAAGGGGTTTAAGCAGGGTTATGAACTGTGGAAAATGGATGAGAAACACCTACTTTACAGAAACTTTATCATCTCTTCAGGCCCTTGGGGCCCTGATGGGAAGCAAACCATAAGGAATGTGCACACAGATATGCAGGGGGAGGGATGAGCTTGTAGGATGTGTGAAAAATATTACCCCAAATGCTCACAGCAGTCTTGAAATTTGGAGTCTGAGATAGAGATGAGCTTCTCTTTCAAAGTGAGGTGTCCATGAAGACACTGGGTGCAGTGGGGTTACACTGGGTTGTGGAGAGCTGGGAGAGGCTGGAAGTGCTGGGGAAGAGGAGGTCTGGGCTGGGGTCTCGGTGGGGCAGAGCCCAGGCAAGGTGGGACTGAGGAACTCCTCGTGCCTCACTCCACCATATCCCTTTAAAACAACACCCTGGAGACAGGCATCACCTCGGTAAACAAATGGGATTTTAGCTTTGATTCCCCATAAATCACCAGAGCTGTTTCCACTGTGGAGAGCAGAGGGTAATGAGCTAGTTCATGGGGCATGCAAGGAACATTTTTATTTCACTCTTTTAAGCTGTGTGGGCCCCCAGGTTTGACTTTGAGTTTCTGTGAAACAGAAATCATTTGCTGATGTAGAGGGGTCTGAAATAAGCAGGCAAGCTTGGGGGCTGCTGACACTTGAATAAATACCAATGTCCTGGTATTTGGTTAAACTTGAATCTGAATATTTGTGTATACTTTTTACAACAATTACTTGCCTCAGGGAGCAATTTGCAGAGCTGAAACAATCCAAGACTTTTTTTTTTTTTTTCCTGCCTGGTATTTCCACCCTCCAGGAAGTGCAAAACCTTGAGTAGACTGGATCTTGCAATATTTTTGCTGTTGCAAATAGTTCCCAGATGCACAGAGCACAAGCTGTGAAAAATGTACAGAGCAAGCCCTGAGTGTGCCCCAGCTCCTGAAATGCCAACCAGGGAGCTGAGAGTGGACCATTCATCCCATGGATAAAACCTCCATGGGGCCCAGCTGGGACCACAGTGCCTCGAGGTATTCTGGCAGAACCCTCCTTTTACCCAAACATCGCCCGCTCAAGGGGGAAGGAGCACCTTGGCTCCTGTGAGCTGAATATCAGATTTCTGAGGAAACCTGGCTTCCTGACAACTTGGCTTCGAGTGCTTATTATATGTAACACATAACCTCTTTAATATTACACATGGTATGTTTAACTGCTTAATTTACTCCGGGAAGTATTGCCAAGTGCAGCTATTCTGTTGACATATCATTTGCATGATAAACTGGTGTATTTTAAGCCACAAATAGGATGTGTCTGTGAACTATCTGTCTGCACTTTTACAAGCTACAGCACTACAGCAGCTCCTTGAATCAGACAGTGGAGACCCACATTGTGCCTGGGGAGGGAATGAACAATTCTTTCTTCCAGAAGAGAGCAGAGACTCCTGGCTGGTCTCCATCAGGGAGCCAAATTGGGTAGGTCTGACTAAATCCTTGGGTAGACATTCGCTTTGGACAAAAAAAATGGCTTTTGTCCCCCTTCAGAGCCCTATTCTAGTTTGGCTAAGACTGGAAATGATGTTTCTTCTGCCTAAACAAAGCTGTTTCCCCCCTGTTTGTCCAAGCCCCAGGAAATCTCCCTGCAAGGACCTGCAGCTGGTGGCTCTGACCTCAGCAGACCTGCAGGGGCATTGCACAGGTCCAGCCAGCCTCTCCTGGATCCCAGATCATGGAATCAGGATGGGCTGTGTTGGAAGAGACCTCAGAGCTCTTATCCCACCCCTGTCCTGGCAGGGACGCCTCCCACTGTCCCAGGCTTCTCCAAGCCCCATCCAGCCTGGCCTTGGACACCTCTGGGGCTCCAGGGGCAGCCACAGCTGCTCTGGGCACCCTGTGCCACATTCCCATCTGTCCCTTGGCCTCCCCAGACTCTTTTCTCCTCTCCATCCATCTGTGGGTCTGTCTGCACCCTCTCCCACCTCTCAGAGCTGGCAGAGCCTGTGCTGGTGTTTCTCAGCTGCTCCCTCAGTGCCCCATGGGCAGTGTCACCATCGTCTGTGTCACACCAGCCTGGTGGTCACACAGTGCCCCAAGGGGCTCCTTTTGGACTCCTTTGGACACTCCAGGCTGACATCTCAAAGTCTAATTTGACATGTTTCCAGCAGGGGAAGCATTTATTACATTAGACAAGTTGATGCAGCTCCCAGGTTGGGAATTGCACTTATTTGCCATAATAATGGTGCAAAGTCCTCTTCCTTTTATTGTGTTATCTCCCTTTAATCATGCAGAGACGCTCCCCAGTCATTTTAATCAAAGGCTCAAGCATCACTTATCTGAAGACTAATGACTCAACTCCATGAGAGGAGAAACTTTGAAGAGCTTCAGTTGTGCTGGGAGGAGCAAAAGAAAAAGGAGTTTATTGGAAACTTTCCACCCTTTTTTAACATATGTGGTTATTTCCCCTTATTTTAGGTGGAGAGTTTTGTGTGTCTGGGAGCAAGGGCAAACCAAATCTTTCTGCTTTTCCTGAACATGGAGCACTTAGGAATGTGGTTCAGGAAACGGGACACTTTCACATGAAGGATATTCCCATTGGAAAAATGACGGTGTGGTCAAAAACTGTTCTAATCTACAGAGAAAAGTGCCAGATTTCCTGAATCTTTTTCCTTGTTTGATGAAAAGATTTGACAGATATTTATCTTGGAATGAGCACTTTTACCTTCAAATACAGTTTCTAACATGAAAAGATATTTTTGGCTGAAACCAGAAAGTCTTGTGAAAGCCGTCAAAACTTGCAAAATTCTCTCAAAGAGTGTAGAAAAGGAATTCAGGTGAAGTTTGTAAATGGAAGATTTCTGGGGAAGATTTCTGCTATTTTCACAGAAATAGCTGATTGTCTAAGTTGGAATTGGGCTGCATTGCCTTGGATTTCTTCATGGGCAAATCCCCTGGAGGTTCTGGATCAGAGAGCGTCTCTTTCCAGCTGGCACGAAGGCTCTGCTGGGAATTTGCTCTGGTACAGCTCTCTGGAGGTCAATATTGTCCAAAGAAGATGCCCAGTTTGACATGAAGTGTTTCCAGCTGCCAGGACCTGGCAGGGCTCCAGCGACCTGGCCAGTTTGGGGGGCCTTGGCTGCAGCAAGACAAAGGGACTCCTCCAAAATTGCAAGTGCTCCTTGAGCACCTTCCTGGGCAGAGCAGTTTCCTGCTGACAGCAAACACATCACCCCTGTCCTCCAGCAGGGAAATCAGTGCATGGGATCAGGGTACTGCGAATCAAAACATTGGAAGGGAGCTGGAGATTTCTAAGGCTCTGTAGAAGCCAAAGTGGAGATCCCAAGGCTTTGGGGGGTTGGTTTGGCCGCCACATTGTCTGTCCCTGCAGGGCCTTCTGCCTGAGGAGCCCAGATCTGCCCATGGGGATTTTCTGGAAGTAATTTCCGGCAGCTCTGCCCAACCACAGCAGAACTCCCATCCAGGGGCACTGGAGGCTCTGTGGGAAGCAGGAATGAGCATCAATCCTTTGCTAGGCAGTCATGAGACCCGTGGTTTTCAGACTTGCTCCGCTGGGAGGCCTCCTGAGCAAGAGCTGGATGGAAATCCTGCTCAGGGCACAGTGCTCAAGGCCAAAGCTCCTGAGATGTCACTGCTGCAGCTTTGGTGGCTTCTTCCAGAGGCTCCTTCCTGTGGGTTCCTTTCGCTGGGAGAACAGGGACTGCTCTTCCTTTCACTCTGGAGCTCTTGCTTTGGGCATAGGGAGGAAGAAAGAAGAGAGATGCTGAAAAAGATCCAGTTTTATGGTGTATTTAGCCATTTCCAGCAGGCACTCGGCTCATTTGTGTGTCACCATCTTGTGCCACTGCTGGGCCTGCTGGAGCAGAGCCTGGGCCTCCCTGCAGATACATTGACAGATCCTGCCCTTTGCTCAGCAGTGACACTGATAGGGTGACATTATGGGATGTGTCCCTGGCATTACATTCACCCGTGTGATGCTGTGTTTGTGCCAGGGCCTCACCAGCAGGGCACCCAGGGCCCAGGACAAGAGGGATTCCCTTCAAAGCCACACCTGAGCCAGGGTTATCTTAACAAGTGGTTTCAGTAAGTCTGTAACTGCTCTGGGAGTGCATGTGTGCCTTTTCAGGGGTGCCTGTCCTTATTCCACTGTGGGTTTGCAGATCCCCCTCTCTCTGTGCACGCTGCAGTGAGAAGCTCTTGCTTCACATCTTGGTGCTCCCAACTTCAAACTGGGGGTTCCCATCTCCTCGCCAGGAGTGTCTGCAGTTCCGGAGGTGATTTAGGGCTGCTGGCAAGTTGGAACCAGTGGGAGCTTCCAGGATGGATATGGGGCTGGCTGATTTGCCATCCTGATAAGCAGGAGCCAAGCGCACCCAGCAAGGCCAGATGGCTGCGGCGTTACCTGTCGCTGTGGATCTCAGAGCAGATGGATGCTACATAAACATCTCACAACCATGGCTATTATTGATGCAACTACTATTAATACTATTTGTAAGTGTTCTGTGAACCCAAACACAGCGCTGAGGTAAGGAACACAAAGCAGAGTTAGGGTGATTGCAGGGCTGCTAATTCAGGGTAGCTATCAGTAACACTATCTGCCATTACAGCTAATGATGCAATGGCAACACATCTTGATTTCTAAGGGAAAGGGTTGGGGTGATGAGTCAGAGCCCAGGGAAAGTTGAGGGAGCTGGAGAGGATGCCCAGCTTCAGAGAAAATTGTCTTAGGAGACTAAAAAACAGTGACATTAATGAACTATGGGTCTTGGGAGAAGCACTTTGGGCCTGTAGCTGTTTTGAGGCATGTCAGCTCTATGTCTGACTCAGGCTTTGCAGCTTTCTGGGCTCTGAATTCAAGGTGGCTGGAGCATCTGGGCCAGGGCATTTTGAACTGTATGGTTTGTGCCTTAGAGCCAAAGGAGAAGCTTTAATTGTGGGATCTCAGTCCTGCTACTTCCCTGCTCTCTCATTGCAACTCTGCTCCTGACCTGCTCTGCGTCTTTCCAGAAACCTGTGCCTCCATCTGTCTTGTCTATTTTTACTGCAGGGGTTTTTGGGCAGGGACTTACAGCTCAGAGCACAAGAAGGGTCTGGGGCTGGTGGTCAGGACCTCTGGATCCTGGGACAATTCTGGTCAGGAGTGACTGGAGATGCTGGGCAGGAATCACTGGAGATGGTCAGGAGTCACTGGAGATGCTGGGCAGGAGTGGCTGGAGGCGCTGGTCAGGAGTCACTGGGGATGCTGGTTGGAGCTCAGGGTGCTCCAGGGGCAGGATTTGTGTGTCCTGACCTGAGACTGGCTCATGTTCAAGCCTTTCCACAGCCTGCTGTTTCCCTTTGAGCTGGTGCAGCATGAGATGATTTGTTTCGTTTTTTTCCACTGTAAGGATTATGGAGAGAGCTGGAGGTGTATAAACATGTTTGACTTTCCTGTGTCTGTGTCAGGCTGAGTGAAACTCACCCAGAATCTGGCTCTGAGAGAAGGGCCCATTTCCCTCTCTGGGTGTAAAAGGAATACTCTCAGTTTGGAAGCCCCTAAATCTTCCCAGTATTCAGTTCCCTTCCCTGGAAGGTTGTGCAGCCCTGAGAGAGCTGGAGGAGCTGTCATCCCTGAGGTATTCAGAGGCTGCCTGAACAAGGTCCTGGAATAACAGTGAAGTCTTCTCAGGAGGGCTAGAGACCTCCAGAGGTCCTTTAAACCCCAGATTCTCTGCCATTTGTAAAAACCCCTTTATGTATGTACCTGAATCCTAGATCATTTACATACCTAAGAAACTCGGGCCTAGATCTTTCTGGTCCAAAAAATCCTCTTTGAAAAACCTGGGCTGGCCTATGAATGGCTTTAGAAAATATTTCCCATCTGTCTCTGTCGAATACAATGAGGGAGTCAGTGGTTCCTGCCTGATACAACAACATGGAAAGATTCATGGTATGTGTTTTACGCCCCAAAGAATTTCTTGGCTTCCCAGTGCTTTGTTAATGTGCATTGATTATGTTTACTGCGCCGTTATAAAGTCATTTAGGGATTTATTGGGCTGGCTTTAAATACTGAAAGTGAATCATTACCCTGACCCACTTGTGCCTGAGCCTAAAGCAAGTAAAGGAGAGTGAGACTTTGCTCCAGTGGTGAAAACCCTCCCAGGAAACTTGGTTTTGAGGACAACAAATGAAAAATGGCCTGTAAAGGCACATCACTGCAAGTGGAATGCCTTAAATCCCTCTTCCATCCCCCTCAATCAGAGATAATAACAGGATAGCAACAGGAATTCCGACTGGATGGTGTGAGAGCAGCTGGAGAACAAATCCAGCCATGCAGGCAAAGCCTGGCTCTCCCTGTCAGTGATGGGAGCAAGGGATTTCTCACTGAGGGATTTCCACTGGAGATCAATGGGACTTGGCTCACTGCCTCCTGTCAGAAATATGAACGTCTCTCCTCAGATCCAGACGATTACGGGTGAGATGTGTTGGCAGTTTCCCTTCAAACAGAAGGGAGATGATGGAGTTTTTCTTAGAATTTAGGATTTGGCTCAACTGGAATCACGGGATGGGCCATTAGCCAAGGAAAATGTGAACCCATTCACATGTTTTTGTGGGTTTTTAAAATTGTGTTGCTTCAAGGCCATGCTGATAACAGGAACAATAATGATGGTAAGACCCTGAGATGTGCATGGCCAGTTTGGTTCCTCCCAGCTCACAGTCCAAGCTGGTATGTTTGGCTCCTTCTCTGACAGCTCCCAGTGGTCCAGGGATGACCTGTGGTTGTGTTCTGAACACAAGCCAACCTTAACATTTCCATTTGTTTTACATTCAGAATTGCTGATTTTGGAGCAGGTGGAGTCCCCATTTTTCACTGGTGGATCTCTCCACCAAGATATGGCTGGGCGTGTGTTCTATCCCCACCTGTCAGAGCTGGGGCAGCTCTCTGCTGTCCATGGGGCAGTTTTCTTTATCTCTCCCACAGCCAATCCTCCCTCCAGGAGATCTCTTCTGTCCATGGCCACTGAGTGTCCCTGCAGGGCTGATCAAATTCCAGCATCCCATGGGGAGATGCTCCGCCCAGGGGAGGAGCCAAGCATTCCTCCCTGGATCCAATCTGCCCTGGAACAGCAGAGCAGCCTTTGGCCACTGCATTCCCAGAGGAGCAGCTTTCTCCTGCCCTGCATTCCCAGAGGGAGAGCAGGCCCATCTCCAGCAGCCCTGGAGCTGCAGAGGAAAACTCCCCCCTTGTGCAGGATCCCTGCTCCAGCAGAACCACAGCTGGCACTGCAGGAGGGCTGAGCCCCCCTGGGATGGGACTGTGCCACCACCCTGAGCCACAGCGTGCCAGGGCCTGCTCTCACTCTGGCGGTGTTGTTTTGTATTAATGCATTTAAAAATATTTTTAAAAAATTGTTTCCCTAATAAAAACTGTTATTTCTGCTCCTGTATCTTTGCCTGAGAGCTGCTTAATTCAAATTTAAATAATTTCAAAATTATAATAATTCGGAGCGGGGGGGTTTACATTTTCCATTTCAAGGGAGGTTCTGCCTTCCTCAGCAGACACCTGTCTGTTCAAACCAAGACAATGTGGCATGAAATCCTGCAAACCTGGACAGGCTGAGCTGAGCTCAGCAAGTCCAGCACTGTCGGGGATTGCTTGGATGGCGCCTCAATCCCTGAGCCAGCACAGGTTTGGTGGCAGCTCTGCTGTAATCAGGCCAGCTGAGGGTCTGCTCTGAATTACAGCACTTGGCCACAGCCCCTTTTTTCCACCAGTGAGCTTGGAAGTGCTTCTGCTTTGCCATCCAAAATGCACTTTTTTGCCAGGAGAAAACTCTCCACAAAGGATTCAGTGAAGTTCTGCAGCCCCATTAAATTCAGTGAAGTTCTGCAGCCCCATTGCTCTGGGCTGCAGGGATTGCCCTTAGTGCCTCACCCCACAGACACCTGGGCTGCCTCCAGGAACGAGGTGAACCAAAGCAGACTCGCAGGAAAAGCACAAGGCAAGTCTAATTGAGCTTTTCCAATAAAAAACAAAAACAAAACAAAACAAAAAAGAAGCAGAAAAAGAAAAAAAAAATCTAAACTTCAGTAAAGAAGTTTCTGCCAAGCCAGCAGTATGAGAGGAAGGCCTGAACTTTAAGAGCTCTGGACCCCTCAGGTCTCTTTACCCTGAGGTCCTGCAGGATAGCAGCACCCCTGGCCCCAGCTCAGGGTGTTTTTGGGCACCACTGGAGCAGGTCTGACCCACTGTGCTGGAGGGCAACAGCCACTCCTGTCACCTTGGAAGAATCTGAGGAGAAAAAGGAGTTCCTTGCTCAGGAGGGATGAGCTCAGGATGGCTGTGAGGAAAAGGGGCTTGCTGGTGATAAATCAGCTTTCAGCCTTTCACAGGGGCTTACGCTGCAAGCTGATCCTTCCTGAGGCAAAAGCTGTGGCTGTGCACAGAGGTTTCCATCCCTCCTTCCATCCCATCTGAGCCAACAACCCCTCCTGGAGGGACAGGGAGACAGAGAGAGGGGAAGCACAGGTTTACCAGGGCTGGCTGAGCTCAGGGAGGATCTGGGCCAGGCTCTGCTCAGCTGCTGGAGTTCAGCATGGCCCCATCAGTGTCAGGGGCACAGCCGGGACTGGGCAGCCCTGAGCCTGCTCCTCAGGCTCTGCTCAGGCACCAGCAGTGAGCTCCGCCTGTCTGGAGCTGGGAATTCTGCACCTAGTCTGGTGCACTCCACTCAGGGCTGAATTTTGGAGTGAGGACACCTTAAAACAGATGCTCATCCCCCATGGGGATGACCATGGGATACACTGGATTTGACCAAGATTTTTCCAGGCAAACATCCTTGCTCTACTGGGTTTCTGTAAAACTAGAGATTTCTGCAAAATATCTCCCCTGCAAGTGTTTGAAGCATAGATTTCTTTAGGGAAGTAAGAACAAAATACTTCCCTCCAGGCTGATGTTAAACTGTTTTGTCTGAGTTGCCTCAAGCGGAGATTTTGGGGTAAAAATTGTCACCTGAAAGGTTTCTGAAAAATCAGAACAGATTTAGTCAAAGTATTTTGCAAATCCATGTTGAATTGTGACAATGAACAAAGGAACCTCTGCACAACACCTGGCGTTCTGCCTTTCAACAGCTTTAAATTGAAATGAGTCTTAATTCAAAGAACTTCTTTTTTTAGGCACTTAATTCCCTTTCACTCAAAACACACACTTGTATTAAAGGAAAAGATTTTCAGCCTTAAGAATAGATTTTATTCCTGTCAAAATGCTTTTTTTCAGATTTTTTGTATTTTCTGCAGCCAAATGAGAATTCAGGTGTTTGTGTGCCCCAAGGGAGATGCTCAGAACCATGATGTTCTCAAGGAAGGTTGGATCATTCTTCCTCTGTGGCTCCTGGGGTGCCACTCCTAGCCTTGGTGGCCCCAGCAGTGTGGGCAGAGGCAGGTTGATGCTGTGCCCAAAGGAGTTGTTTTGACACATTTAAATGGAAATTGCATGGGATTCTCATTCTCCCGTTACTTTTTTCCCCTACATGTTTTGAATTTTTCATCCTCGTTTGAGACGAGCAGATGCCAAACCAGCAGTTTGGGGTTTTTTCCTGCTCCTGTCTCTCTGAGGCACTGTGAGGATGCTCTGCCCTGCTCCCCGTGCCCCCCACACTTGGGGCAGTGACACCATCTCTGCTCCTGGGTGGGCTTTTCCACACAGCCTGGAGATCTCCTGCTCTTCCCTCATTTATGGAAGGCAGATGCTGTGCAAGCTTCTCCAGCCCAGGGCTGGTAGCTCATCCTGCCAGGGCTGCCCCACTGGCACCTGCTCCCCCCTCAGCTGCCACACCTGGAAATGGGGGAAGGCACTGCCCAAGCAAACCCTGCTGCAAGGCCAGCAGGGGAAGGGGGTGAAGCACTGGACAGGTCTTCCTCATGTGGCTTGAACTGGTCTGTCCCCATGGCAGAGTGCCACAAAAATAGGCTGAGAAAGTGGGGACTGTCCAGCCTGGAGAAGAGAAGGTTGTGTGGAGACCTCAGAGCCCCTTCCAGGATCTGAAGGGGCTTCTGGGAAGCCAGAGAGAGACTGTTCATCAGGATCTGGAGTGACAGGACAGGGGAGAATGGGTTCAGACTGACAGGGGAAGTTTAGGTCAGAAGTTCTTCCCTGTGAGGGTGGGCAGACCCTGGCACAGGATGCGCAGAGCAGCTCTGGCTGCCCCTGGATCCCTGCCAGTGTCCAAGGCGAGGTTGGACATTGGGACCTGGAGCAGCCTGGGACAGTGGAAGGTGTCTCTGCCCATGGCAGGGGTGACACTGGATGAGCTTTAAGGTCCCTTCCCACCCAAACCACTCCTGGATTCTGTGATTCCATTAAAGCCCCCAGCTCACTGCAAAGGACAGCCAACTCATTTCTTCCAAAAAACTTTCCACACATTTACCTCTGGCCCCAGTCAAACACAGATGCTTGGAAAGGCCACACTGCAGCATCTCGTTCTCCAGATTCATTTCTGTTCCAGCTGGGAGCAGGTAGCCGTGGGCAGGAAGCTGCCTGACCTGGATTTCCACTCTCCCTTGACTGGGGAGTTTTGCTTTGTTGATGCCTAATTGCACCCAGGCCAGCGCTACTGGTGGAGCCCTCCTCCAATCTCAGCTTCTAAATAAAGCTGTTTGCGTGGTGTGGGGGGAGAGAAATGAGCGGCCAATGCCCCATTAACGCCGTGTTGGGAGCTAATGAGTCCGAGAGGAATCCTGCATTCCAGAGTGGACCTGCTTGGAACAGTGGTTTATCGAGCTGCATTTTTCCCTCCTCTTTTTAAAGTTAGTAAATATTTTATGAACATCTGTAGGGCAAAACATTCGCTTCCCTCTCCACAGCAGCCCTCGATAACTCACTCACTGCTTTTACTGCGCATTAAATTCTTTATGGGTGTAATTGTGAAACCTTCAGAGGTGCTTCCAAGGCACTCTTTGTCAGTGTCCCCTCCGCGCGGTGACAGCCAGTGCTGCCACCACCGGCTCAGGGCTGCGTCTGTCCCTTTGTGTTGCAGGTGGCGATGATGGGGACCCGGTTCAGTGCAAACGCAGCCAAACCCCTGCTCTGGGCACCGGCAGGGCCGGGTCCTGCCCCACCTGCGGGCAGGCAGCGAGGGGGCCAAGGGCCTGGTGGCTGCCGGCTGCGAGCGCTGAGCGCTCGGGAAGGGCTCCTTTGGAGGGGCAGCGTTACCGGCGGTGATGGATGTGCACAGAGACGGCTCCTGACACATCTGCGACTGCCAGAACCCGGGGGAAAGCCGAGCTGGGCTGCCTGGGGTGCCTCTGCTGCCTCCTGAACGAGCCCAAATCTGGCAGTGATGTAGAAGGGAGGGAGGCAGGGATTTCTGGTTGTGACCCCCGTGTCTGTGGGGCTGTTCTGGCACTCCACTGGGAGCCCTGGTTCCCTGCTTCACCTCTGAGGTGTTTATAATCTTCTGCTCTGGGATTCGAGGGGAGGGAATGGATGTGTGATGGGGAAATGGACTGGGACAAATGGAAATGCCAACATCTGCCTTTAATTCTGCATGATAACTTGTTTGATTGCTCATGTCTCTCTGATTTCCCTTTCCAGCTTCAGGGATACAGGAGCAGCCAGGGAAAGAGGAGCTCTGAGGGAATGCTGAGAGAACACAGTAGAGTGCAGAATGGTTTTAAAAATATATAAATAGAGGTATTCACACTGGAAATGTCATCTTAGGAGTTGCTGCACTTCTGTCCAATGCTGACAGTGACATGGACCAAACCCCACATCCCACTGCTTTCACAGAGACCTTGCTGGGAAAGGGGAGTCACAAAAAGACCTGAGCCTGCAGGGAAGGGTCCAGGCCCCAACTTGTGGGCTTTGCCTTCTCGTGGCTGCTGTACCCCACATTTGGCACTGGGAATTTGGTGAGGAAGAGTGTGTGAGCAGAGCTGGGAAAGCCAATTTGCTGAGAGGGACCCCGGCTGCTTCTTGTATCTGGTAAAACCTCTTGCAGCACCTCAGGGGAGACACAAGCTTGAAATCTTAATTAAAAAGCAGAAAGCAGGGTTTCATGCAAGGCTGATATTGTGACTCTTTTCCCTTTATGAACAATTCTTATGCAAGCTCCTACTGTGTCTGTGGAATTGCTAATTTAAAGGAAGTTACAGATCTGTGCAGTGCAAGGCCTGTGTCAACAGTGTTTAACATCAGGAGACCAAGGTGTGTGCTGATGCCTTTCGTTGTTAGGAACTTTCTTTTTATTTCTTGCAATCCTTCCTTTCTTGTCATCCACTCCAGAAAACACCAGAAGGAACATTGCCACCACCTGGGGTGCATGGAGAGAGCACCAATAAACCAAAGTGTCACCATTCAGCACTAAAACTCTGTTCATGACCAAATGGGGACAAGGTCTGGATCAGCAGGGAACGTCACCCATGGGCTTCCCAGTCCTCAATTCCCCTCTGGAAATTTTCAGGGGGAACAGCACAGCATTCTTGCATGAGCATCTCCGACTACAGAGGCTGAAAACAGGATTTGAGAGACCTGTGGTTTATGTTTTACTTCATCCAGGCCTGATGTAAATTTTGGAAAGCCAGACTGACATTATCTAATCAGAGCCAGTCTATAACCAGTTAGATGGGACAGAGCTGTCCCATCTCCAGCTGAAAATGAACCAAGGACATCAGCCTCTGGAGAGGGTTGGCTTTCTCTTCATGCCTGATTAGGGAAGTACAAGCTCCTCTCCTAAGGCACAACTTTGAAAAATGTAATTTAATTCCTATGCTTCTCCATCTTTTTAAGAAAATAATTTATTCTGTCCTGTTAGATCAGAAACCTGATAGTGATGGGAAAACGTATGAGGTCTGAAAGTACAAACCTTTGGGATGGTCCTAATAGAAGCACCTTTACTCAGATTTAGGGAGATTTTAGGGATAGGCTGTACCTTATGGAGATAGATGACATAGATGACATTTAGGGGTCCCTTGGGCACCTGGGCCCTGCCCTACACCAGATTTTGGCCAGGCATGACTTGTACTTCCTGGCAGAGATTTAAGAAAGATTAGAGTCCACACTGGTGCCAGCAGCAGATGAAATGCAAGATAACTTTATCTGTGCCCTTCTGGAGGAAGGACATTCAGACAATGCCTGATCAAATTATGAAACTCATGGCAGGGCCAGGGGAGACCAAACACAGAGATGGGTTTGGAAAGTCATTGGAGAAATGTGGCCAGGAAAGGGCCATCAAGGGCTTTTAAACACAAGTTACTCACAGCTCCATCTGGCTCAGGAAGGCCCTGATCTGCAAATGGCCAGAACTGCGAATGGTTTATGGCCTGTCCTGTTCCTGTGCCAGCCCTCCAGGAGATTGGCTTTGATGGACTTTCGATCTGATCCAGGAAGTTCTTCTTATACCCTTATCCCAAATGGCCACAGAGAGATGAGAAGAGTTTGATCAAAACGGGAGCTGGGAGGAAATTCAGGTTTGGACAAAATTTGGGTCTTTCCCCTTGTCCCAGTGAGATTAAAACTCCATCCCTGTGACCCAGCTGGGAGGACCCAGCCCAGGAGTTTGCAGAGGGTGCAGCTCAGGGCATGGAGGGGAAGCCTCTTCCCTTCAGCTCGTGGGGTCAGGGCTGGGGGGTGTTCTCTGGAGCTGCTGCTCACAGGGGTCTGGGAGAGCTGGAGCACCTCCAGGCTGCCCTGAGAGTGAGAGGACAGGCGTGGGCTGCTGCTGGTGCTGAGCACAGCTGCTCCCAGGCAGAGCAAGCCAGAGAGAAGCTGCTGATGGATGAGTCCATCATCTCACTGAGGCGAGGTTTGTGTCTGCCTTAGGGCTCTGGCTGTAAATGAGTCCCTAATGGATTCTGCTCCTAAAACTTCCCTGTAATACAGAAATAGCTGCATCCCCAGACACGGAAAGGGGGGGCAGAGATGGATACACAGAGGGAAGGGATGCTGGAGCCCTGCAGTGGTTAACAGGGAGAGAATCCTCCTCCTGAAGCAGCCAGGGTGATGCTGAGACTGCTGAGACCCTGGGAAATGGGAGATGTGGCCACCCCCTCCCTCACCCCCAAACTCTGCTTTGCTGCTGTAATAAACACCCCTGAGGTATCAATGCCTCCCAGACCTCAGCCCAAAGGAACACCAAGCTTGGGATCAGCAATGCACCTTCCCCTGCCCCTATTCCCTACCCCTGCCACCCTCCCCTTGTTCCCACATCCCTGGAGCTCAGCACCCCAGTTTGGCTCAGATATGGAATGGGAACAGGCGGTGGCTGAGGCACATGGGACACCCTATCCTGTTCCAGCCAGGACTGTGCTCCTGGCGCTCCCTCCTGCACATCCACCTCCACATCCCTCCCTGCTCTCCTGCTGGATTAAACATAGGCAGACACAACTCCACTGCTTCTCTGGCTCAGTACGGGAGGACTGGAAATGCTGAACATCTCTGCACCATTCCCGTGTCTGCAAACAAACAAACAAACAAACAAAGGCATGGCATCTGCTCCATGAGGATGTCAGCACCTCAAAGTTGTCTTTGATTCTGGAGCTCTGGCATAGACAGCGCTGATCCTGACTATGCAAAGGACCAGGTTTGGAGACACCACCACCAGGCTTGGAGAAGGCTGCAGCAGAAGGTAGGAGGTGCTGGGAGGCACCTGGGATAGTGGAAGGTGGAGCTGGATGGTCTTTAAAGGCCTCTTCCAACTCAAATCAGTCTTTCATTCTATGATTCTCCCTTATCCTGGTGATGCTGTGGAGCAAAAACCCCAAATCTCTTCAATCCAAGCAGAAGAGAAATCCAGGAGCTGATTGCAAACCTGGTCTGGGCAAGAGGAAGAGACACTGCGATGCAGCGACTCTGGAGTTGCTCCCCAGACCTGCTCCCTTTTCTGTGGCTGAAATTTGCCTTTCTAATGCCAACCCCTGCAGGTGCAGCAGCTGCCCCTTGGCTGCTCTGCTGGGCCAGGCTCAGCCCTGGCACTTGCCCCGGCCACACCATCCTCCCTCGAGCCAAAACTGGAGTTCAACAGGGAAAAAACTCCTCTGCCTCTCACTGCAGATCACAAGGATAATCTTTGGGTACAAAGGCTTGCAAGCAATCTTTTTAATCTGCCAGATGATTCCCTTCCCCTTGCCCTCCATCATTTTTATGGCCCCACAGCGTGCGCAGGGCCCAGCATGTCCTGGCAGGAGGCGGGAACCCAACCCACGAGCACCTGATTCATCACCGCTAATTCCGTTTGCCATTCGCCATAATAACAATAATCAAAATGAATTAATTTGGTATTAGTGGAGAAGGAGCATTGAAACTGCATGGGAATGGTGCTGCAATCAAATCAGATATGTGTCAAATCAAAGGAAGATCTCTTTATCTCTTTAATAGCTTTTTTACCTGCCTGGGACTGCGGTTTATTCTCAAGGATGGGCTCTCGTATTAATATAACTTACAGCCGTTCTAAAATGTTTTCTGTCTTTCACAGCTTGTCCTAAATATTTTAGCAAACATAAAGTGGGCTTCTTCATTTCATCCTCTCTTGAGATGAGACAGAAGATGATAAAACCCTAGTTTTCCCCACAGCAAATGTACCTTTTTATAGCTTATGGGGAATCAGACAAAATGGATCAATTAGGTGATTGCGTGGAGCAGCTTCTTGTTTATGGGGTGATAACTCCAGGCAGAGAGGAACAAACTCTCTGGCTGTATGGCCAGGGTGTTTATTTAGAAGATGTATTTATAGAAGGCTAATAAGAAACATCATCAATTTATTATTTACACTGGATAAAGGTCAGCCTAATCAAGGACTTATTGAAAATGGTACTTGGGCCAGATTTAGGGTTTTGTCCAAAACTGGTCTTTCCACTTGAGGCTTTCCCAGCTGCACAGTGATCTGTAGAGGTTCCCCCCAGGCTGGGGGAAGGAGGGAGGGGGGACAGGAGGCAGGGATTGTCACCTTGCCTGAGATGGGACCTGGAACCTGGGCCATGATGGGGGACAGGGATGAGGATGCTGTGTCTGTCCTGGGCATGCTGCCTTGGGTGCCTTCAAGCTCTGGTGGCTTTTCCCTGATGCTCCAGGGTGTTTGCAACCAAGCCAGCTGCTGGCATTGCCCTGTCTCCTCTCAGTTTGGGGGTCCTGTCTCAGGAGGATGCTGTCCTGGTGATGCTGTCCTGGTGATGCTGTGCTGGTGACGCTGCCCTGGTGACCCTGTCTTGGTGACACTGTCCTGGTGATGCTCTCCTGGTGACACCAAGCACTCAGCAGAGATTCCCCATCACTCAGAGGTGTGAAGTGCTCCTGGAGTGAAAAGCTTTACTTCCACCCTGGTGCTTTGCAGAGAGGAGACGCCAGGTGGGAAGAAGGGCTCTGACCATGTGAAGGTGCCAGAGAACGCAGCACCCCCAAGGACAGCTGAGTCAGAGCCTTTGTCTGGGGTGACAAACCTCCCCTGTGGCAAGTGACAAGCCTACCTGTGCTCCTGGTTTGACCCCACGCTCTGGAGGAGCCCCTCTAGAGGCTGGCATTATGTCCCCATGAACTGGCCTGGAGCGTCTCCACTGTTCCTGAGGCTCCCCATTCCCAGACAGTGACGCAGCTGCTGAAACTCATCCCGTGCAGCCCCGAGCCATTCCTTGCTCTCGTCTCTATTTTCTCCTCGTCATCCGGAGTTGCACATCACGGGTGAAATATGAAAGAAACAAATTAGAATTACCTCGCTGGTGTGACAGCGAGGAGAGCTGTGAGTTGGGGAAGCTGAATGGAATGATAAATCCCATCGCTTAAACCGTGTAATGAATTTTCCTGGAGATTTGTCTCAGAGTAAAGAGAGGGAGAGGAGGGGAAAAATATGAAATTCTCCTCAGATTTTGCAGAAGGGCTGCAGACAGCTCTGACTGAAAAGTGTAAATCTGAAGAGTTCATGCCTGCAGTGCATCCAAATAAGTTCCCCTTCCTTAATAGTCTTGGGTGCAATTTTCAGTGAAATGTCATATCTTCTTTTCCTTCACTGGCATTCGGTCTAATAACATTATTTTGTCCGAGAAGCCTGGAGAACTAATTTGTTTCAGGAGTAATTCTGCAGCTAAATATAGGAAAGAGGATTTTTTGCATTACAAGAAAATATTTTTGTGCTATGAGGGACTTTTGTGGGGGTTGGAACATCTTTTGCCACTGATTTGTTGGGTGACCTTGGATAAATCATTGTCCTCTCTGTGCCTGTCTCTCCTTCCCTCTCTGAACTTCTCATGGATTTAGGTTTCAAGGTTTTTGGGGTAGGGAGCAATTTTTGTTGGATTTTTAGGATTTCCAAAAGAGTCCCTAGGAGTGAGATTCATGTATGAGCACAGCTCCAGCCAGGGAAGGAAAGATACCATGTCATAGAGCCTTTCCTTGGAGGATGTGCAGGAGAACAGGCAAGAAACATGAAAAAGTCAGAGTTTGCCTCAAAAGCAGAGGTCAGGAACCCACAGACCATGCCTGAAGCAACCTCCTTCCTAGTGAGCTCCAAAGAAACACAGATTTAGTGAATGGAAATCCCAAATGTTGACACTGCTTCACTAAAATACTCATCCTAAGGCAGTAGTGAAGCTGTCTGTCTGGAGATGTGTTCTGAGGGCTGCAAACAGGATACCTCAATGCATCTCTAAAAGGGCTGTTCCTGGAGCAGGAAGCTGGGAAACCAACTGAGACCTTGCCAACCCTGGGGAGCTCCTGGCAGGATGAAGATCTCAGTTCACAACATGTAACTCAATAAAAATGGGGTCTCTGTGACATCCAGGCTGTTCCATCACTGCCAGCAGCTCCCACCCTCCTTTTCTCACTGGAATATTGAATTTATTTTTTTAAAATCCTTATTTTTTTCAAGAGAAGTCCAAAGGAAAAACCCTGCAAGTTGCCTCCTGTGGGAACAGAGCACAGAACATGAACAAGCTACAAGTACATGCCA